>NW_006399857.1:6374448-6376346 GCF_000299155.1 Elephantulus edwardii
TTTGATTGTCTTCTAGCTTACATGGTTTCTGTTCAAAATTAGAGCTCATTCTAATGATTTTCCTTTATATGTGACTCTTTGTTCTTCTCATACTGTTTTTAGTATTCTATCCTTATCTTTCAATTTGGAGAATTTGACTACAGTATGTCTTGATGTTTTTCTTTTTGTGTCTAATCTATTTGGTGTTCACTGTGCTTCTTGAATATGGATTTCCCATTTTTCACAATATCTTGAAAGATTTCTTCTTCCACAAGTTCCTCAGTGACTTTCCCATCACGCTCACGTTCTGGAATTCCAATCATACAAATACTGCTCTTTTTGATGACATCCCACATGATTCTAATGTTTTCTTCATTTTCTTTACATTTCATCTCTGATTTTTCTTCTCGTATGTTTTCAGTGAAGCTCTTGTCTTCCGGCTCACTGCTTTTATGTTCCTTCTTCAGTTCTACTTTTTGTCCCAACAGCGAATTGGATACTTCTGCCATTTCAGTCTACATATTCTGCATTTCATCTTCATGCTTTTCTGTTATTTTCAGCACTGTGTTAACTACACCTGCTCTGCCTTGTGATTTTTAAGTTCTTGCACCTCTTTATTTATACTATCAATTCTTTCTTCCATATTTTGCATTTTCTTCCATATCTGTTCAAGTTGCAACTTATCAATATGTTTTTTAGGGATCACTGTCTCTGTGGTATTTACTATCTTAATAGCTTCTATTGTTTTCTCCATCATTTTTATCTTCTTCTGGAGTTGCTCTAATAACTCAGTATCAACATATTTCTTATAGTTTTTTTTTTCCCTATTTGGGAGTATTCATTATATCTGGGGTATTTTTTATTTTATTTTTATTTCTTTTTTTGTTTGTTTGTCTGCTGTTGGTTTTTTTAGGTAAGGATTAATTTGTTTTTTCATGATGCCTGAGGCAGATTTCTGATTTCTTGACATCATGTGAGTTTTTTCTTAGTAGATGTTAGCTTATTGTAACTAGATAATTAATGGAGCATGATAATGTTTTGTAAAGGACCTATATTGGTGCTCCCTTCTTGTCTTCCTGAAGCAGGATGAATGTTACCCTCCAGAAACCACAGTTCCACCTACCCTCTTCCACTTGACTAAGAAATTCTCTGTGATGTAGCTAGTCAACACTGTTCAAAGCCAAAGCACCTGTTTTCTCTACTCTATGAGACAAGTCTTTGGCACATCCTTGACTTCATTCTTGTTGTAGTTGCAGGTGATATCTTGACAAGATTTTGTATACTGATGATCTCTCTGATTTTGTGCCTGAAGGACGCTACCCTGAAAGGCAAATAGGTCAAAATGGAGGATGTGAGGTAGAGGAAAGGTGGGAATATTAACTCTGTCCAAAGGAGGTAGGCTGGTCCCTTTGGAGTACCCCCTCTATTTCATGGAGCTGGGAGGTAGTTATATGACTCACTAACCTGAAATGGAACAAAATGGCAGATGTGAGGCAGAGAGATGATGTGGGTGTTGTTCCATCCAACCGAGGTGGTCTGATCTCTCTTCAGCGCTTTCCCCTTTTGCTGGAGCTAGGGGAGAGGAAGTTGTATCACTCACAAATCTGAAAGGAAAATGACCTTCATTATCTTTTTTGGTGGTTTTTATCATGAATCTATTTATCAGAGATTAGGATTTTCACTCTTGCTTCCTTGAGGTTGCAATTTGCTTGGTATAGTTTTTCCAGTCTTCGATTTTGAGTCTGCCTTTCTCTTCATTTTTTAGATGTGCCTCTAGAAGGCAACATATTAATATGCTTTGTCTTTTATCCATCCTGCTACTTTTTTCCTCTTATTTGGTGCATTTAGTCCATTCAAATTAAGTGTGCTTACTGTCAGGGCAGATTGTACCGTTGTCATTTTGTTGCACTTCTTTTTTT
>NW_006399857.1:6376871-6403344 GCF_000299155.1 Elephantulus edwardii
ATCCCACATGATTCTAATATTTTCCTCACTTTATTTACATCTCATCTCTGATTTTTCTTCTAGTATGTTTCTTGTCTTCTAGCTTACTGACTTTCTGTTCCATTTCTTCACTTCTACTTTTCTGGTCCTACCAGTTTGTCAGACACTTCTTTCACTTCTGTTTTAGTATTCTGGATTGCATCATGTTTTATTTTGTGGGTTTTTGTGTTTTTGCTGTTTGGTTTTTTTTGTTTGTTTGTTTTTATTTCCAGTACTGTGTGGCTGTACTCTCTTTGTCTCCTGATTTTTTAAAAATTATTCTACCTCTTTATTTATACTTTTAATTATTTCTTTTATCTTTTGCATTTTATCTTTTACATAGCTGTTCAAGCTGTTCCTCATCAATATATTTTTTAGATTGTTATCTCTGGGGTAGTTATTCTCTTAATTGTTTCTCCTATCATTTACATCTTCTTCTATAGTTAATCACATAACTCTACATCAACTTAAGTCTTCTTGTTCTCTCTATCTGGGATATTTCTTGGGTCTGCTTTTTTAGGAAAAATGTTATTTTTATTTTTCATGATGACTGGTGAAAATTACTGCTTTCTTGACATTGTATGAATCTTTTCTTAATAGATGTTGTATTTCTGTAACTATATAGTGACCCAGAGTATGGCAGTGTTTTGTGAATGACCTCTATATTTTTGCTCCCTTCTTGCCCTGAGGCCTGCAGGGTGAGGGCCTGAGAACAGTGTTTACCCCAAAGTACCTGACTGGCAAATCAGGAAGCTTATTATTCCCTTCCAGAAATGGTGTTTTTGCCCATCTCAAGCTGTCCTGATCCCTTCCTCTTGAGTTTCAGAGATTTGCATAGTTTTGCTAGACAACAATGTTTGCCCCAAAGCACTGTGGGTGCCACATAATTTCTGCCTATATCCCATGATTTCCACTTTCCATTGTTACAGTCACTTTTTTCAATTATCTCTTTGAGGGTCTTTCTTTTGTTCTCTCAATCTGTACTTCAGCAAATATGATGTTTTCTCCAGGCATTATTCTATGCCATTAAAAGGCTAACAGTATTTAAGACTAAGTCTGAAAATCCTCATATCTAGCAAGTTAATTTTCTTGTTATACTTATTCCAAGGCCATTATCTTTGTTCTTTTGGCTATTCATAGAATGTTCAATATTCTTCAAAATTCAAAGACATCAATTCTTCTGAAGTTTTTCTTTTTCATTTTCCAGAGGGGTATTAGAAAATTTAAAAAATAACTTAAGAAAATATCATATCTTGTGAGATACTTTATAGCTCTCAAAGCAACTTTTTAAAGATTTCATTTTATACTTTAAAAGAATATTTTACAGCAGATGTAGCCCATGCAATATCATTATATTTCTTGACTAGTTAATGTATATTTATGATAAATGCTAGTAAGATTAAATCATTGAACAATATAATTAATATCACACCTTAGCAAATAACCACAAACAAAAAGTCCCTATTTTTCACCCTTAAAAATTGGCTATTCTTATCAAGTCGTATCCATCACAGCTGGCATTTGGACCTAATTAAAATTAGAATAAGAAATAACCAATGCATTTCATTGGCTCCATGTAACTTTATGGTGGTGTTGTGTGATGCTGAGTCAGAATCAACTCATAGTTGATCCTCCAGTGGACTTGCAAAGGCAGTTAATTGTGTGGGAGGAGTCTGCCCTTCCTTCTCCTGTTTAACAGCAGGTGGATTAGAATTATATGTCCTTGAGGTCTCCATGCAGCATCTTACCCCTAGGCCACCAGAGCTCCCTATAACATTAAAGACTGCAATGCTAGAGAAGAGTATTGAACATACTAGGGACAGTCAGAAGAACACTCAGGTCTGTCCTGCAAAGGGTAAAATCAAGTTTTCCCTTGGAGACTAGGATTTTGAAGAATAGGTTAGATAAACTAAGTACACTTTATTAATCATGCAATAAAAATTATTAAAATAGTAAGCAAATTATTACAAAACATTTTTAAAAATTTGCATAATTCTAAATTGTTTCTAATCCATAATTAAATAGTACTGGCTCCCAGGCAAACATTTATTTTCTCATATATTAATCCCAAGGAAATATTTTTTCCCCAATACAATTTTCCCAGATATCTTCTTTAAAAATTACTACTACAGCAAATCATACATCAGTTCACAAGAATTTATACCTGTACAATTCAGAGATATTGCCTATACTTTTTTTAAGCTACCAAGGGGAGACAAAGTGCCATTGTTTCGCAAGTAGTGAGCTTCATTCAAGTTGTTGTGTTTTGTTGTTTGTGGTGTGTTTTTTGTTTTGTTTTGTTTTGTGATGGGAGATATAGTGCTCAGATGTTTTAAAGCATTTCAACTAGAAAAGTACACTATAAAAATGTTTACTTTTGTTTAATAGCTTAAGCAAAGAAATTTAACTGTGTGAATCAGAATACTTAAATGTACTCAGGCGAATTCTACACACAGGGCAAGACAGTTGTTGAAACAGAATAAAGGGATATTTAAGGAAAGGGTTGTATCATTTATCTGCACTTATTCAATCTGTACACTGAACTCTAACTTGAGTAGCTGAACTATAGGAAAAAGAATGTGGCATCAAGATATTAGGAAGACTCATCAACTGCAATCTTTATGCAGATGGCATGAGTTTCATTGCAGAAAATCAAGAAGACTTTTAAGCAATTACTGAAGAAGATCTAAGAGTGAAGGCTTTAATTTGAATTATATTTCAACATCAGGAAAATTTTAAAAATCTAACAGCTGACCAACGGACAATATTGTGGAGACACGATTAAAGTTGTCATGGATTTCATTTTATTTAACCTACAATCAGCACCCATCTTAGCCATTGGTTTATCCTATTGAATTGAAGATGAACCTCCACAATGGGTTTTCAAAGGCAGTAAATCACATGGAAAGAGATTATTCAATGTTACAGCAGTAAAGAATTGAAAGAATGTGCTTCATTGGGCAAATGTGCTATTAAGTCGTTCTTTAAAGTGATTGTTGTTGTTGTTGTTGTTATGTGCCATCGAGTTGTTTGCGACTCATAGCGACCCTATGTACAACAGCCCTAAACTGTGCTCTATCCTGTGCCAATCTCATTGCCCCCGGCACACCCAGCCCGAGTACCCGAGTCACTGAATCAATCCACCTCGTAGAGGGTCTTCCCCTCCTGCGCTGTCCTTCTACTCTACCCAGCATGATGTCCTTCTCCAAAGACCTGTCTATCCTTACAACATGTCCAAAGTATGTCAGGTGAAGGCCCAGAATCCCTGCCTCCAAGGAGCAGCCTGGGTTAACCCTCTCTAGGATGAATCTGTTTGTTTTCTTCGCAGTCCATGGTACATTCAATACTCTTCACCAGCACCACAGTTCAAAGGCATCAATTCTCCTTCTATCCTTCCTAGTTATTGTCCAACTCTCTGATGTATAACAAGTGATTGCAAAAATCATGGGCTGTATCAGGCAGACCTTAGTCTCCAGAGAGACACTGTTGCTCTTCAGTACTTTGGAGAGGTCCCTAACCTCAGACTTTCCCATCGCAATATTTTTTTTATTTACTGGCTACTGGTGCCAAGAGTGTTGCCTGTGGAGCCGAGCAAACTGAAGTTGTGAACAATCTCAATCTCTTCGCCATCCATCCTGATGCTACCGATTGGTCCAGTGGTGAGAATTTTTGTCTTTTTGACATTGATCCTCAGTCCATATTGAAGGCTGCAGTCCTTGACCCTCTGCAGCAAGTGCATGAGGTCCTCCTCAGTTTCAGCGAGCGAGGTTGTGTCATCTGCATAACGCAGATTGTTGATAGATCGTCCACCAATCCTAACGCCACGCTTCTCCTCATAGAGCCCCGCCTATCGGATAATCTGCTCTGCATACAGGTTGAAAAGGTATGGAGACAGGATACATCCCTGGCGTACACCCTTCCCAATTTTGAACCATGCAGTGTTGCCCTGCTCTGTTCTGATGACTGCCTCTTGGTCCAAGTATAGGTTTCGCATTAGCACGATTAAATGATCTGGGATTCCCATTCTTCTCAGAGTCAGCCACAGTTTGTTATGATCCAAGCTGTCAAATGCCTTTGCATAATCAATGAAACACAGATAGACATTCTTCTGGTATTCTCTGCTTTCAGCTCAGATCCATCTAACATCATCTACAATATCCCTAGGACCACGACCCCTTCTAAACTCAGCCTGGACTTCTGGCAGTTCTCTGCTGATGTGCTGTCCCAGTCGTTTTTGGATAATCTTTAGTAGAATCTTGCTTGCATGTGAAATCAATATTGTTCTGTAGTTTCCACACTCAGTTGGGTCACCCTTCTTTGGGATGGGAACAAATACTGACCTCTTCCAGTCACTTGGCCAAGTGGTTGTTCTCCAGATTTCTTGGAACAACTTGGTGAGCACATCCACGGCATCATCTGTTAGCTGCAATATGTCAATTTGTATACCATCTATTCTGGGGACCTTATTTTTTGCTGTGTCCTTCAAAGCAGCTTGAACTTCTGCCTTCATCACCATAGGCTCTGGCTCAAATGCTATTTCATTAAATTATTCTGTATCTGCCCATTCCTTTCAGTACAATGACTCAGTATATTCCTTCCATCTTCTTTTGATACCTCCTGAATCATTTAGCATTCTGCCTATAGCATCCTTGATTGTAACAACTCGAGGTTTGAATTTGCTCTTCAGTTCCTTGAGCTTAAGAAATGCTTAAAAGCAATAATATCAGCTTAAAAACTAAGGTGCACCTACGAAAGTCATGATGTTTTCAATTGCTTTAAATGCTTGTGAAATTTGGATGATGAATAAGGAAGATGGGAAAAAAAGAATTGATACTTTTAAATTGTGTTGGTAACTAAGATTATTGACTATGTCATGGACTGTAAAACTGGAAAGTAGAAAAATTCTAGACAAAAACATTTAAGATAGGTAAAGACAAAGACATATAAAATGACTGGGTAATCAGATAAAGTGAGTATTGCAATTGATGCTATGGAACAAAATGTGCATGGATGACTGAAAAAAACAATATGCTTTGCTTTCATTAATTAAAATCACAATACAGAATTTTTAAACAGTGAAAAAATAAACAGATCTGTCTTAGAAGAAGTGCACCGAGGTGGTCCTTAGAGATAAGAACGGTGACTTTTTTAAAATTTTTTTATTATTTTTTATTATTATTATTATTTTGTGTGCTTGTACCGTCAAATCAGATCTTACTGGTACAGGAGGATATTGCGACTCCTTCTCCGGCAGAGCATCTGGTGGATTCAAACCGTGTTCCTCTGGGATTGCAGTGCAGCTTCTTGCCACTAGGCCACCAGAACTCCCCTATGAATGGTGAATCTTTGTCTTGCATACTTTAAGCATGCTTTCAGGAGAATCTTTAGAAAAAGTTGCCATGCTTGGTAAATATCTATGAAGACTAACTGTCTTATCTGTCTATTTAAATATCTATTTAATGAGTCCTTGGAAAAGGACATCATGCTTGGAAGGGTCGATGGACATTGCAGGACAGGAAGTCCGCGGATGAGATGGATGATACAGTATCTGGGGCAATGGGGGTTGGTCTGTTGTAATTAGTGAGACTGGCTCAGGACAAGGAAGGGTTCAGAGATGCTATACATAGGGTCCCTATACAACACAATGAGACTCAACAACACATAACAACAATAACATACTATATTGGTTGTTATTTATTTAAGCTTCTTGTTTAAAATCAACAAGACCTCAGGGAGGGACTGTGTATTTAGGTTGGTTGTTATATTTTGGAGGAACATTCTTAGTAGTAAAGCACTCTTCCATCAATACTCTGTACTGAGGTAACCTAAATTTGATGTGATGCTGAACCTTGTGCCATTGGGGTGTCAAATGTCATGGTGATTACTCATGGTGGACAGTGTTTAGTGGAGCTCTCAGCTTAAGACAGGTTTGGAAGTAGGAGTGGGATTCACTTCCTAAACAACATGCTTCCAGAAACTCTATGAACTTTGATAAATGTCAATAGTTTTAGAAAGGCTTCAGGCCTTTTGTTCTTAGGGTAGCTAAGAGTTGGGCTTGACTCAAAGGCAATCAACAACCTCACTCTCTCTCTCTCTCTCTCTCTCTCTCTCTCTCTCTCTCTCTCTCCCCCCATATATCTAAGGGCACTCTGGTGGCCTCATGAAAATAAATTGCATTACAATGTCAGAGGCACACAGTTTGAATTCACTAGATAGATCCTCCATAGGAGAAGGATGAGCCACCTCCTCTCATGCAAAATTGTCTCTGGAAACCCACTGGAGAATAGTTATGGAGTTCAAAATAATTTAATCGTCTTCCTAATAATTTTACTAAAATGTTAATGTAATGCTAATATTTTTCTCTATATATAATTAGAACGCTGTGTTCTCTCAGTTGTGATTATCAATTTGTCACACTTTTTGCCTACAGTGGTATCATTAAAGTATAATTTTCAGATCTTACTTTGATTTTCCACATTCAATTGCATTACCTTTCTTGAGAATGCAAACAAATATGGACCGTTTCCTATCCATTGGCCAGACAATCATCCTACAGATTACCTGGCATAGACTGGTAAGTGCATCCGAGGCTGCATCTGTTAACTGAAAACAAGCTAATTGACATTCCATTAACTCCTGGGGCCTTATTTTTTGTCAGTGTAATCAGAGAAGCTTCAACTTCCTCCTTCACTAACATTGGCTCCTGTTCATATGGTACATCTTGAAACATTCCAGTATCAATGAAGTCTTTCCAGTACAGTGACTCTGTGTTCTCACTTATCTTTTATTTTATTTTTAAATTTTATTCTGATTTATTCACAAAGTGTGAATACACTGTTTTTCACAAAAGATCTTTCCCTTTTTGTTCACTCCACCCACTCATCAAATTGTGCAACCCTATGATTAACACCTTATCCCCTCACCCATCCTCACTTCTCTATTTCCACCCTGCTCCCTGCTTGGATCCTCATATTCATTCTACAATAATGGTTTTATACAGTTTTGGTCCTTGTTGGACTGAAATAATTCACTCAGAAAAATGTTCTCCAGTCTCTCCCAAGATAGGTAATAAGATACAAAGTCATTGTTCCTGTGTTCTGTGTAGTATTCATTATATGAATAAACCACAACTTCTCAATCCATTTGTCTGTGGTTGAACAGTCTTCTTCTGTCTTTTTTTGATGTTTTCTTGGCCATTTAATATATTCCCCGTAACATCTTTCAATATTGCAACAATATTAACTTTGTCTTTCAGTTCTTTCAATTTGAGAAATGCAGAGCAAGATTTTCCATTTTTATTCCCCAATTCCAGTTCTCTGCTTATTCCATTATAATAGTTTGGTTTGTCCTCCTGATCTGTCCTTTGAAATCTGTTCACATCTTTCACTTCAACATCTTTTTCATTTGTTTTGGCTTCTTGATGCTTTAGTGCAATTTTTAGACTCTCTTCTGAAATCCATTACTCTTCTCTGTCTTTGTAATGTCCTTTTGCTTTCTTTATGGATGGTACCTCTAATATCATCCCACAATTCATCTAGTCTTCTTCGATCATTGATGTGTAGTGTTTCAAACCTGTTATCAAGATCATTGTAACATTCATATAGAATTGATTCAAGATTATATCTTAGGTACTGCTGACTTGTTTTCGTTTTCTTCAGCCTCAATTTTAGCTTGCATATGAATGATTAATGATATAACCCACAGGCCATCTCAGGCCTATTTTTAACTGTGGACATTATTAATCTTCTCCAATGATTTCTTCCACACATGCAGTCAACCTGATTCTTTTTTTCTCTTCTTTTGTAAAATTCTTTAATTATTAATTTCAATGAAAACCTAAAGAGATTTTGAGTTTCCATTCATTAGTTGTTGCACTTTTCTCCCCATCTCCTCTCCCCAGGTACATTCTTCTCTTTGAAAAGTAAAGGAAAAAGTCTTTTTCAATGTGATTCTTATGTAGCCCATCAGGTGAGATCCACTGGTAAAGTTATCATTAGTGGCTTTTTTAAAAGGTATTTGCAATTAATAGATCGTTATAAATACAAAATTCAATTATTCTATTTCCAGTTTTATTTCTATCACCAAATCCGTATTTTAAACTACTATTCAAACTACTATTACTAAATCATTATATTTCTAGTTTTATATCTATCACCAAGACCATATTTTCAAACTATTTTTTTTCCAAAAAAGGTGATTCAACTGGATGTAGAATCTATTAAACAATATTAATAATATCACTACCAAGAAAAATACTTCTGAAGGTCATCAAAAAGTGGCTAGAACAGGGCATATATAGGGAACTGCTACAAGTTCAAGTAGGATTTAGAAGAAGCCGTGGAACCATATATATCATATATATTCAGCTCGATTCTGGTTGAAAGTGAGGAATACCAGAAGAATGTCTATTTGTGCTTTACTGACTATGCAAAGGCATTTGACTGTGTAGATCATAACAATTTGTGGCTGAAGAGTGGGAATCCAAGAGCATTTGATTATGGTCATGTGGAACCTTTACATGGACCAGAAGACTGTTGTGCAAATGGAGCAGGGAAGCACTACATGGTTTGGAATTGTGAAGAGAGTGTTCCAGGGTTGTATTCTCTTTCTATATACCTAGTCAATCTGTATGCTGTGAAAATTGTCCAAGAAACTATACTCTATGAGGAGGAGTATGGCATCAGAATTGGAGTGAAACTCATCAATCACCTGTGTCATGCAGATAACACAATCTTGCATGCTTGAAGTGAGGAAGACTTGAAATACTTGTTGCAGAAAATCAGGAAATTCATCCTTTAGTATGGATTGCATCTCAATGTCAAGAAAACAAAGATTTTCACTAGTATTGATATGCAGTGTCATGATGGATGGAGAAGACATTGGAACAGTTGAAGTATGTTTGACAGGAAGACAATTTGAACCTGGCCGAGGGCCACAGATGACAATCACCCACCTTTAGCTTGGTAGCACAGCTTCCTTCCACTAGGCCAACGTAGCTCTCTCTTGGTCGTTGTCATTGTTATTGTTGTTTAATGATGTTGAGTCGTGGACTTCTTTAATTTTCCTTTTTATTTACTTATTTCCACATTTTTCAAGGTGGTATAGCACTGGTCTGTGCGTTGTTGTACAGAGGTAACTCGTGGTTGCTATGATGTTGAAGCCTGTGACAGTGATGTGCCAATCGTGGTAATGGGCACCCATGGTGGACAGTGTTGGCTGGAGCTTCCCAACTAAATCAAGCCTGGAAGCAGGAGCAGCATCCACTTCCAAAATGGCTTGCCTCCGGAAACTCTATGTACGAACGGTGCTCAGGCTGTTCATTCATAGCGTTGCTATGAGTAGTCTACGACTTGACAGCATTAAACATCAAACAACAACAAATAGTTCTAGATAATGTTTATCAGATAGGATGTACATATACATTCTATGATAACTCACATTATAATGGTCTGATGTAATACAGTTTGTTGATAAGGTGATATTGGTAAGGTGATTACATATTTTTTACACGCATAGATATTCACACTTTCTCTCACACACAAATCTCCTTTTTGTCTAATTAATTTTGACATATAGAGACGCTATGAGTAAATAGAATTTCCATATAGGGTTTTCTAGGACTATAATCTTTAGGGAAGCAAAATATCACATCTTTATTTTGTGAAGAGGCTAGGAAGTTCAAACCACGGACCTTTCAGTTAGCATCTTGGTGGTTAAACACTGTAACAACAAGGTTCCTCCCAACCACAAAGCCTAGCATAAATTTAGCAAACAGACAAATGAATGAAAACCTTAGACCTGAAAGTTAATATGATGATGAATTCCAAGACAGAATAACAATGGTAAAAATGTAATACAGTAAATGAGAGGAAAGAGACACGCTTGGCTATCCACGTATTGCCTGTACGTTTATTGTAGATAAGAAAAGACATCAATTTAAGTGTAATGCAATAAAAAGTAAATAAAAAGGAAAATTAAAGAAGTCGTTCAAAGAAACAGAGCCGTATGGTTATTAAACATATGGTAAGAGATTTTATGATACCCTCTGGGTACCATTTAAACACCAACAAGTAATTTGATTATTTGTCCCATCTGGAATTCACAAAGCTTTAGGTTAGTTGTTGTGTACCTATCTGCATGCCTTCAAAATGACTGGTGCTGTCTTAATTTTATTCCTTATTAGTATTCTCAATCATTGCCAAAAATGACATGCAAAGAAATACTTGAAATGAATGACTAAAATGGCAAAAGAATCTCACCTGTTAGTTTTGTTTTAACTCAGAGAGGGAGAGAGAAAGAGAGAGATACTTCTAAACTTTTGCAAATAAAAATCTTTTTATATAATTGGGTCTCATCTAGTGCTTTTAGATTAGAAGTTCTGCCATTTAACTTACAGTGATTCTGATAATTTCTTCTATGAATATGTTTAAATAAATAAATACATAAATAAATAAAATGTGTTTGTTTCCATTTTTATTGTTTTTCAATCACTTATATATATTTCATTTTTATAACATTAATTGCAATGATATAATGTTATTATTTACAATGTGCTATGGAAACCTGACTGTATGTTTCCTTTTCCTTCACCTTACTCATACATTTTCTAATCTCTCCTCCTTCTTCCTCTGACCCTGTTCCTACAAGTCAACTCTCTACCATTATTTCCATCTGTGTATAGGCCATTCTTTATTGTTGTTGTTGTTAAGTGGCTTTTAGTTCTAATACTACTCATATACTATTTTTTAAGAAGGATGGACTGACTGTACACATAGACTTAACCTGGTAGTCTGCACAGGAACAAGATTGACTACATATCTATAAAGACCTATTAGAGGAGCTCAAGATCAGCATTCAAAACAAATCATTTTCTACTGTGAAACAGACATTGAATTGGTTTTGCAGTTGTTAAGTGTCATTGAGTATGAGTCATTGTGATCCTAAGAACAACAGGTCTGGACTCCGTCCTGTCCACTGCACTGTCCTCACACTTTCTGAGACATCCTAGTCAATTGAAGCAGTCACTGTGTGAATTCATCTGGCTGAGGATTGTCTTCCCTTTCACTGACTTTTCCAAGCATGATGTCCCTCTTCAAAGAATAGCTTTTCCTAGCATTACGATCCAAGTTTGTGAGGTGAAGCTTTTATCATCTTTGCCTCCTAGATAGAGCATTCTGGCTGCACTTCCTCCAAGACATATCTGTTTGTTCTTTTGACAGTTCATGGGATATTCAGTGCACTTCTCCAACATCACAGCTAAAAGGCATTAATTTTCTATATTATCCCTATTCATTGTCCGTTTCTCAGGTGCACAGCAAGTGTTTGAAAGGTTATAGTCTGAATCACACAAACCTTAGTCCACAAATTTGGCATCATTGTTTTTAAAGAATACCGAATAGCCTATGTAGACTAATCAAAGAATGAAGCCACAGACTTAGAAATGTGTGATCAGACTGCCACTTAGAATTATAAATGATGAAATTTCATCTTGATATATTTGAACGTATCATCTGAAAATATCAATCATTAGAACAGTGATATCATATTAGGTAAAATAGAATGTCATCAAAATTAAGAAAAACCCTTAGGAGATAGTTTAAGATAAAACTCTCAACAGTAAATTCACATACATCAAATATCATAGAGGTGTAATGTAACAGGATCAGGAAATCCTGTTTTAATTTATTCCATTATCGATAATGTCTCAATGAGTCAGAGCTAGTTCTATGCCAATTACAAAAGTCTCTCTCTTTCTCTCTGCCTCCCTCTCCCAAAACTATACCATGAATTTTATTAAATAGCTGCTAAAAATAATTTACAACCTCTTTGTTACCTTGAAATCCTGCACTATAAAAGTTGTCTCTGATTCATAGTGAACGTATATGTACATGGAAGAAAACTTTGTCCAATTCTGCCTTATTATCACAAATTCTACTCTCTTTATTGACTAGTTACTATGTCAGGCCTTCTAATTGAAAGCTTTTCTCTCTTTTATTGATTTTCAACTAAGGGTAATGTCTTTCTCCAAATAATAAGGGTGGGGTTGTGTGTGTGTGTGTGTGTGCGTGTTTTTTTGTTGTTGTTTTTGTTTTTTTAAATCTGAAACAGATGCTCCACTTGAGAAAGCAGATCCATCTCCTCCTGCGCAATTTACAGTTTCTGAAAAAGGGTCAGCGATGAGTCAGTGTTGACTCCATGGTAATGATTTGACTGACTGAGTTGACAAAGGTGTCAATATATATTAACCCTTTCCAACAAGATATAAGAACAAGAACTTACTTAGGAAAGGACAGCACTCAAGTAAGACAAAACTGAGATACAACAGAGTTTAAAGTCTTTTACTTACATATTTTATGTCACACTGGTATGAAGTCTAGGAATAAGACAGCTATGTTTTAAATCACACATTAAGAATGAAATACTAAATTGAGAGAAGGAATTGGGTAATTTCAGACCTTACTGGACTGTAAAATCCACCATGGCCTTCTCCTTCTGGAGTTCTTGTTATTAAGACACATAAACCCATATCATTTAAGCCATGGCAATGCAGTTTTCTATTGCTTGGAGCTAAAAGCAATCTGAACTGATATAAGAACCATACAAATTTTGAAAACTTTCTTGATGATTTTCATTTTAATAATATGTATTATTCTTTCACTATCTCACAGAATACTTTATGAATATGGAGTTTATTTTAAGAATAATTGTGTAATAAAATAGCACTTTCAATTGAATTTTTTCTACTGTAGACATTTTATGGTAATAGCTTCATTGTTAAATATTTACAAGTAAGAATCAGGATTATTTTTCTTTGAATGTAATTCTAATGAGATTTTCACATATTGCTTTGTTTCATTTGTCACAACCTGAAATACAGTTCCACTCAAAATAAATCCATAAAATATTGATACTGTTGTTTTTGTATGCTGCCAAGTCAGAACCAACTCAGAGCACACCCTGCAGTGGATTTTCAGAGGCAGTTAATCACACGGGAGGAGATTGCCCATCCTTCTCTCATGGAGCTGCTGTATTCAAACTGCATGCCTCCAAAATTGTGCACGACTTTTCACCATTAGACAACAAGAGCTTGTAGAAACCAATATTAAGTTAGAAGATACCTCTGTATTATATAATATAACAGAGTGCTCAAGTCCATACGAAATTGTAGTTTTAACTCAAAGGCTATGCCATTATGGCAATTTGAATTTGCCATTGGCCCCTTGTATAAACATGAGTTCTTTTCATTAAATTTATAAACTTAGAAACCCAACAGAGGGCCTGCTGTCAGTTGGTAAAATCTTGACAGTAACAAGAGAAACAGAGAGAGACTTGACATGGTACTATAGTACAGTTTGTCTAACAGTGATATGGTATTATATAGTGTGCTTAGTCTAACAGAAAGATATCTACTTGTGTTTTTCTGACTCTGCAAAAATGTTTGACTGTGTGGATCATAACAAATAATGGATAACATTGAGAAGAATGGCAATTTTAAAACACTTCATTGTGCTCACGGGAAACGAATATACAAACCAGAAAGCAGTTGTCTTGAAAAGAACAAGGGGTCACTGCATGATGTAAAATCAGGAAAATGTGCATCAGTGTTGTGATATTTCTCCATATTAATTCAATCTGTATTCTCAGAAAATATTCAAGCAATTGGATTACATGAAGAAGAATGTGGCATCAGGATGGGAGAATGTCTCAATACCCTATCCTAAGGAGATGACATAATATTAGTTACTGAAAGTGCTTATGACTTTGAAACATTTACTGTAGAAAGCTGAAGACTACAGTCTCAATAGAGACTACCTTTAAACACCAAGAAAACAGAAATCCTCACCACTGGAGCAATAGGCAACACCATGATAAATGAATAAGTTATTGAAGTTATTAATAATTTCATTTTACGTAGATCCACAATCAATATTGTGATAACACAGTCAAGAAATTAAAAGACGTCTTGCATTGGGAAAATCTGCTGTCAGGAACTTCTACAAAATACTCACATGCAATAACGTCAGCTTAAAGACTAAAATGGGCCTGTTCAAAGTCATAGTATTTTCAATTACTTTGTATGCTTCTGAAAGGTGAGTAATAATCAAGGATGACAGAAGTATACATGCCTTTGAATTGTGGTTTTGGAAAGAATAGTAAGTATTACATAGAATGCCAAAAGAACAAATAAAACTATCTTGGAAGAAGGTCAACCAAGGTGATCATTAGAAGGAAGTCTGATGAAACTTCATGCTAGTAATGATCTAGTTCTCGGAAAAAGACATGCTGTAAAGGTCAGAGAAAACAGGAAGGCATTCAACATGGTGCATTGACATGTAACTGTAATAATGGGTTGGAAGATAGCAGAGATGGTGAGGATGACACAGGATAGGGCAAGGTTCACCTCTGGTGTTCATAGAGTCACTGTGACTCATAGTCAATTAGATGGCACCAAACAACAACAGCAGACTTTACTAAAAAACATGAAACTCTTAAATTTTTGTCATAAGTTAATGTTTTTATAAAACATCATAAAGGTATGACAAATTTGTCAAACCTTCCCAAAAAAGTCTGACATACTCCTAGTCTCATATATTTTCTTACATATTGTTTGTCATGTTTTGCATTCTCTTTAAATTGCAATTAATATCAACCATGAGAAGGAGTACTCCTGGTTGTCTTGAACCAGTGGATATTGACAATATTAATAAAGGTCTCATATTAGTTAATTTGTTTAATATTTCATACTGTTGAGCCCTGGCAGTAATGCAGATTCAAATAAATGAACTAAGGTGCAACCATCCCTGCAAATTGTAGTATCACAATTGTATAACCCAACAATGCATCAGTATTATTCCATGCATATGTCCTTACAAGCCAAAAAGAAAATAAAGCTCAAAGTAAATGTAGGTACATGTAGTAGACCACCCTAAAACAAATAATTCAAGATACAAAAGCTAATGGGTATGTCTATAATATTAAATTGAAATCAGTTAACTTGATTTGATATTCTAAATAAGTAGAAAAGGTAAAAATGTGTGAGTAGACATAATATATACTATAAATTACTTCTATCATTTGATTTCTGTTAAGCAAAAAGAAGACAAGGGAACAATCTGGAGGTTGGCAGAGAGGTGAAAAAGAAAGGAAGGTAAACAATATAAACTCAATAAACCTTGATTCATTTCTCAGTACTCAATTTATTCAAGTAGTTATAGATA
This sequence comes from Elephantulus edwardii, assembly GCF_000299155.1. NCBI lineage: Eukaryota > Metazoa > Chordata > Mammalia > Macroscelidea > Macroscelididae > Elephantulus > Elephantulus edwardii. Next base: position 6,392,108 of record NW_006399857.1, read on the forward strand.
GTAACAAAAATACTTATTTCATGTATTCTTTCAGTTCATTAAAGAAAATGTCCTTGCATGTTTTAAAATTCAATTGTCTATATTTTCTGCTTTAATTAATTTAGAAAGCATATACTCAATTATATTCTACTGAAGACAGAATTAAGATTCTGTGTTTTTAAAAACAAAATTTTGTTTCCCTTTTTGCTTTATTCTGTAGACTTTGATGAATACGTAATGTTTGTAATAAAATTTTAAAATTAAAATTGTTTAATTTTATTGTTTCAATTTTTAATTCTTCTATATTTTGTCAGATGTTCAAGCAGGATTTAGAAGAGGCTGTGACACCAGGAATATGAACTTGAAGTATTTGTTGCAGAAGATCAGAGAATGCAGCCATCAGTACAGATTACATCTCAATGTCAAGAAAACAAAGATTCTTACCACTGAACCTATAAGGCAGCATAAAGATGCCTAAAGATGCATAAAGATGGAGAGGAGACTGAAACTGTCAACAGCTTCCTCTTGTTTGGATCTACAATTAATACCGTTGGTACAAGCAGTCAGGAAATAAAGAGTTACAGTGCACTTGGAAAATCTGCAGTTAGGGACCTCTCCAAATTATTGAGAAGCAATTATGTCAGTTTGAAAACTAAAGTGTATTTGATTCAGGCCATGGTCTTTCCAATTACTTGCTATGCATCTGAAAGCTGGACAATAAGTAAGGATGACAGGAAAAGAATTGATGCCTTTGAGATGTGTTGTTGGAGAAGAGTACAGAACATCTCATGGACAGCCAAGAAAACAGATTTGTCTTGGAGAGAGTGCAGGCAGGGTGCTCTTTGAAGACAAGAATGATGAGGCTTTGCCTCACATTCTCTGGACATGTTGCTAGGAGGGGCTATTCCTTGGAGAAGGACATGATGCTTAGTCAGCAAAGAAGAGGAAAACTTTCAGCCAGGATGATTGTCATGGTGACTGCTGAAAATGAATTCTTGTGTCTCAGAAAATGTGAGGATGATACAGGATAAAAAAAGGTTCAGATCTTTTGTTAATAGGGTCACTAGAGGTCTATGACTCATACTAGACATCTAACATCAACAACAATAACAGTATGTTTTTCGTGTTTCATAAGCTATTCATAAATTTAATAAGAACTACTTAATAGGTTAAACATGGCTGAAACAGTACATAAATAGGGAATTTCCAGATGTTCAAGAGAGATTTAGAAGAGGTGTTGGCACCAGGTATATCATTGTTGATGTCAGATGAATTCTGGCTGAAAGTAAGGAAGACCAGAAGAGTGTCTGGGTGCGCTTTACTGATGACGCAAAAGCATTTGATTGTGTAGATCATGAAAATTAGTGGCTGACATTGAGATAAATGGGAATCCCAGAGCCCTTGGTTGTGCTCATGCAAGAATCTATACCTGCTGTGCAAACAGAGAGAAGGGAGTGCATTGGCATTATATTCTATCTCCATACTTGATCAGTATATATGTTGAGGAAATTATCTGAGAATCTCGATTCTATGAAGAGGAGTGTGGCATCAAGTTGGGGGGGGGGACTCATCAATAACCTGCCTTATGCAGATGAAACAATCTTGCTTGCAGAAAATGAGGACTTGAAGCACTTGTTACTGAACATCAAGGAATCCTGTCTTCAGTATGAATTGCATCTCTATATCAGGAAAACAAAGATTCTTACCACTGGACCAACAGTTAGTGTCATTGTTGGATGGAGATGAGATTGAAACTGTCAACAGCTTCATGTTGCTTGAATCCACAATTAATGCCTTTGGTACAAGCAGTTAGGAAATAGACACACTGCACTGGGAAAATCAGCATTTATGGACCTTTCCAAATTATTGAGGAGTAGTGATGTCAGTTTGAAGACTAAAATGCATCTGATTCAGTCCATAGTCTTTCCAATTACTAGCTATGCATTGAGTCCTGGACAACGAATAAGGATGATAGAAAAATAATTGATGCCTTTGAGCGGTGATGTTGGAGAGCCCTTGGATGTCCCAGAAAACAAATTGATATGTCTTGGAGGGGGTGCAGCCAGAGTGCCCTTTGGAGGCAAGAATGATGAGACTTTTCCTCATGTACTTTGGACATGTTGCTCGGAGGTGCTGTTCCTTGGAGTGGGACATAATGTTGGGAAGAGTGGAGGGTCAGTGAAGGAGAAGACCCTCAACCAGGTGGATTAATACAGTGACTGCTGCAATGGGATCTTTTGTGTCAGGAAGTATGAGGATGGTTCAGGAGAGGACTAGATTAAGATCTTTTGTTCACAGGATCACTATGAGTCGTACTAAACTTAATGTCACCTATCAACAACAAAAACAACAACAAAAACTCAATTGGTATTTCAATTAATAATTCTATCTCCTTTTATACTGAACCATTTGAAACTTAGAATTCAGCAAAATATAACACTTGTAATTTAGTATCAGTAATAAAATAGAAAAATAAAATTTAAATGTTGTTTTCAACCAGACTGCACTGCACTCCCAAATGGATATGGTTCTAATTCACCAGCTGCTTGATGGGAGTGGACAATCTCCTCCTATGTGACGTAATGTCTCTGAAAATCTGATGGAGGATCTACTATGTTGGTTTCAACTCAATGGTCCCAAACAACAACATCATTGGTGATATCTGATGGTCAAGTGTATGTACTACAATCAAAAGGCACATGGTTTGAATCCACCAGCTGCTCGGCAAGAGTAGAGTAGACCATCTCCTTCCATGAAAATTGTGCCTCTGAAAACTCAACTATGGGTTAATTCTGACTAGATGGCACAAAACATTGTTGATGCAGATGAAAGATTATGGAGATTAAGTAGTTCGTGGTAATTATTTTAGGGATTAAATTAATTTCCTTGTCACAGATGAAGTGAAACTTCCTATTACAGATATGAAAGAGGATTACAAATCTTTGTAATGCCTACTATCTGCATGAGCGTGTATAAAACACACAAACTATCTACTTGGGCTATTACTAGAAAACATGAAGTAAAATGAGACATCCTACATATTTTACGGACATCACTCTCACTTTTTTATTCAGATACTTATATGAGGAAGAATGTGGCATCAGGATTAGAGGAAGGCACATCAACAACCTGTGTTATGCAAATGATACCACCTTGCTTTCAGAAAGTAAAGAGAACTTAAAACAGTTGCTCCAGAAGATCCACAATTATAGCCTTAAAATATGTTTTTCAAAGGACAGTGCACGAGAAATTCAGTATCTGGCATCGTTGGTTTTCTTGGCATTGTGCAAGATAAACCTGGTATTTCTATTGATACAGTTCATACAGTTTTTAAAAACTATTCAGTATGCTGACAAAACCTTTATTTAGGAACAACTTAAAAGAAAAAAAAGGAAAAAAGTATGTTTTACATTTCAATAACAAGAAAATAAAACTCCTTACCAGTGGACTAATAAGTAGCACCATGGTAAATGGAGAAAAGATTGAAGTTGTAAATGATTTCTCTATACTTATACCCAGTCAACACCCAAGACAATAACAGTCAAGAAATCAAGTAAATCAAAAGACATGTGACATAGGGAAAATTTGCTCTCAGTAACCTTTCCAAAGTTTTAAAGAGCAAGGCGGTCAATTTAAAGGCTAAGGTGGACATATTTTAAACCATGCTCTATTCAATTACTTCATAAATATCTGAAAAATGGACAATGAATAAGGATCCTAGCGGAAAAAATCACCTTTGATATGTGGTGTTGGTGAAGAATATGAAATATGTACTGGAATGTCAAACGGATAGACAAGTCTAACTTGAAGGAAGTACAAATGTGTTCTTCAGAGGAAAGGATGGTGAAATCTCATTTCATATACTTTGAGTATGCTATCAAGAGGAAACAATTCTTAGGGAAAGAGGTCATACTTGGAAGGGTAGAGCGTCAGAAAAAGATAAAAGGACTCCAGCAAGAGTGACACAGTGACTATAACACTAGACTAGAGCATGCCCATGATGGTAAAGATGGCAGGCTAGGCAAGTTTCTGTTCTGTTGTTCACAGGGACACTGACTGTCATAGTTGCCTTGATGGCACCTTACAACAAACAACAACATCAACAAGTCAAATTGATCTTAATGATTTTGGGATGCAATGAACTTCATTCAACATTTCTAATTTCAAAGTATTTAAAAAAGTAAGAAGTAGGAAATATATTTCACGTTACTCAAATGTTTACATTGTTTTTTTTTTCCTTTTTGATTTTGGAAATTACACACACGCTTGTGCACATACACATATAATGGATTTTCAGTCACTTTTCTTTAATACAGAAATGTTTAATTTATATGCTGTTAAAAGGCAAATTTCTACTTCCTATCAATTAAAAAATTTGTATTCACCCCTAGGAGAAAATTAGAGAAAAGTTTGAGAATTTGACCTACTAAGTAATAAGACAAATTGTCTTAAGTCTATTTTGGAAATAAATGTCTAGACATAACTTCAAAAGACCCTAACCCGTATAACATAATATACTTAAACAAATTAAAATAACATACTGTTAATTCACAATATAGAGGCAGACGAAAATGGGAGAAAAGGAGAAGTATGATTAGGAAAAACAAAAACATCTAAAAAGAAAATGAAAAACAAACAAACAAAAAACCCCCAACATATTATACTTTAGTAACTTTCCCTGTCAAACAAATGATACAACTCTAGCCTACTCACAAAATTATTTAACAATACTTCTGGACACTCAATTAATGGACATCACATATGAGAGAGTGGAGGGACAGTGCAAGAGAGGAAGAGCCTCAATGAGATGGATCTATTTAGTGACTGGAGTAATGGGAGTAGGTGTGTCAGAGATACTGAGGTTCATACAGGATAGAGCAGGGTTTAGGGCTTTTGTACATAAAGTCGCTATGAGTCTCAAGTGACTCAATGTCTCATAACAGCAACAATAACAACAACAGAAACAATTAGTGGAGAACACCTGTTTAAAATCATCTGCATGCATGTCTCTCACTGGGTATCCTTAGGAATACCTCACTTGGCAAAAGACACAGTTACACTTTAAATAGTTTATCCCTCATGGAATGTTCCCTCCTTGGACATATCAGATTGGCAGTGATTGTCATTTCACACTAGCTGCCACTGCCTGGATATACTGCCAGTATTTAAAACTCTGACATGGCAAAGCCAATATTCATAACCAAGCAAACAATTGTAGATTCCTTAAAGGCCAGCAAATTCTCCATTTTGGGTTGAGTGTCCTTGGCAACAATAACTATAGATTGAAAGAGGTACTTTTCATGGCCCAGTTTACATCTTGGAAATTTCGCCACCTCTCAAAAAAGCAAAATCTCTGCCATGATTAGATGGTCTAACTCCAATTTCTTTTGGACTAGATGACAAACTGTCCATGGACAGACATCATGCCTCATCACAGCAGTGACATATGATCATTCATGCTTCAGTCACCTTAATCCAAGGTCCATTCTTTTTCTTTCTCATTTTTTTTCACCCATTACACTTTTGGTGTTTGTTTGCTTAGATTTTATTGATCTTTTGTGGATTTTTGTTTTCTACCTTATATTTTTCTCTAACAACTTTCCTTTTCATTGCCTGTAACCTCTCTCTTGTCTTTATTTTTTAATATTATTATTTTTCTCTTCTTGTCTTTCTATTTTGATTCTCTTTTTTAAACTCCTCTAAGCTTGAGTTTTTCTATTTTCTTTTTCTGTCCAGTCTGGATTTTGTTTTCTTTCCTTTTTTCTTTGCTATCGCCTATGACTCGACGGCACTTAACAACAACAGCATAGAAAGAGATCAGTTGGACAGAAAGTGACACTACCAAGCCAAAGGTGGGACACTTCTAATCTGTAGCCCTTAGTCCTGTTTTAATTGCTTTTGGTCAAACATTGTTCTAGGTCATATAGCCCTGGTCTGTCCACTTACTGTACAGAGGTAACTCGTGCTTGCTGTGAAACTGAACACTGTGACACTGATGTGTCAAATGTGAGAATGGTTACCCATGGCAGACAGTGTTTGGTGGAGCTCCCCAATACAGAAAAGCTTGGAAGAAGGAGTGAAATCCATTTCTGAAATAGCTTGCTTCCAGAAACCTTTTGAAGCTGGAGAAATGATGAAAGTTATAAAAGTGCCCAGCTCTCATAATTTTTGCCTCCAAGATCTCTCTGATTTGCACCCTCTCCAAGACATATCTATTTGTTCTTTTGGTCATCCATGGGATGTTCAGTGCTCTTCTCCAACACCACAGCTCAAAGGTGTCAATTTTTTTTACTGTCATCTTTATTTACTGTCCATGTCTCAGATGCATAGCTCATAATTGGAAAGACTATGGCCTGAATTAGATACACCCTAGTCCTCAATTCGGCATCACTATTTCTGAATAATTTGGAGAAGTCACTAAGTGCAGATCTCTCCACTGCAATGTGTCTCCTTATTTCCTGACTGCTCATACAAAGGACACTAATTTTCAATTCAAGCAACATGAACCTGTAGAGAGTTTCAATCTCCTCTTCTTCCATCATGACACTGCCTATTGGTCTAATGCTAAGAATCTTTGTTTTCTTGATATTGAGATGTGATCCATACTTAAGGCTGAATTCCTTGATCTTCTGCAACAAGTGCTTCAAGTTCTCATTTTCAGCAAGTAATATTGTCTCATTTGCATAATGCAAGTTATTGATAAGTCTCTCTCCAATCCTGGCGCCACACTCCTCTTTGTAGAGTACAGCTTCTCAGATAATCTGCTCAGCATACAGATTGAGTAGGTATGGAGCAAGAATACAACCCTGACAAACTTCCTTCCCAATTCCATACCATGCAGTGCTCTCCCACTCTTTTCACACTACAGCTTCTTGATCCAAGTATAAGTTCCACAAGAGTACAACATACTTTGGGATTCTCATTCTTCTCAAAGTCAGCTACAATGTCATAATCCACAGAATCAAATTTCTTTGCCTATTCAGTAATGCACAAAGAGACATTCTTCTGATATTCCTTACTTTCAACCAGGATCCACCAGATATCAGCAATAATATCCCTTGTGCCATGGCCTCTTCTAAGTCCTGCTTGAACTTCTGGCAGTTCCTTGTCCATGTACTGTTCCAGCCATTTTTTAATGATCTTCAGCAGTGATTTGCTTGCATGTGTTATCAATGACATTGTTGGATAATTTCCACATTGAATTGGATCATCTTTCTTGGGAAGCCAGACAGCCATCCAAATTTCCTGACATGGATTGGTGAGCAGTACATTCAAGGCTGTATCTGTTAATTGAAACAGGTCAATTGGTATCCTATTGACTCCTGGAACCTTGTTTTTTTGCCAGTGCCTTCAATGCAGCTTCTACTTCATCTTTCATTATCATTGGCTTCTGTTCATATGATACTTCTTTAAATTTTTCAGTGTCAATCAATTTTTTCTGATACAATGATTCTGTGTATTCAATCCATCTTCTTTACTTGCTTTCTGGGTCATTCAACATGTTTACCGTAGCATCTTTCAATATTATAACATGAGGATTAAATTTGTGTTTCAGTTCTTTCAGCTTGAGAAATACAGAGTGAATTCCTCTCTTTTTAAAAATTCTCCAACTTCAGTTCTTTGCACATTCCATCATAATACTTTGCTTTGTCCTCCTGATGCACCTTTTGAAATTTTCTGTTAACCTCTTTAACTTTGACATGTTTTCCTTTCAATTTGCTTCTTGATACTCCAGTGCAATCTTTAGAGTCTCTTCTAACATCCTTTTCAATTTTTCTTTTTTCCTATTTTTGTAATGGCCTTTTGCTTTCTTCATGAAAACCTGTTGCAATGTCAGCTAGGAGTTGTTTCCAACTCAATGGTACACGACAGCAACATCTGACAATAGGTAGCCTCAAATTCTAGCTGTACATACACTTTATCATCAGAGAAAAACAAGGCCCACTTCTCCTACCCATGATGAAAGACTTCAACCTACCATAGGCAAATCTTTTCTCAAGAGCTCTATACAACAGTAACCATAGAATTGTGCACACACAGCCCTAACATCTACCAGAACCACCAAAAGAATTTTTTTCCCAAAGAAAAAGAAAAACTGCGGGGGTGGGACTAGGGGAGGGGGCGGGAGGGAAATATGCAGCAATGAATGCATTGAAATCCAAGTTCTTTATAAACTTCCATTAAAATCTATAAAAAAGGAAAGGAAGGTGGTGAAACACTATGAATTATGAGATTAAGGAGTAGTAAAACTCAGTTGCATCACTCAGTCCAATATGAAAAATAAAACATTACAAAACCAATAAAATATCTTGGAACAGCAAAATTTTAAAACACTAAAAAAAAAAAAAAAAAAACCCCAAGATAAGATTGTACAAAAAGTGACCAAAATTAAGAATCCAAAAGTTTTTCAGAGGAGGTAAAAAGTTACATACAATTGGTACATCCTGCTAAAGAGTGAAAAAAAAATGGGTAAATATCTTCAAAGTATTTAGGAAAAATACAGAAAACATAGAACAATAAAATAAAAAAAAAATAAGACCAAACAAAATAAACAGAAACTTGAAACAATACAGAAACAGCAAATTGATTTTAAGTATAGGGATCTAGGAGGTGTGGGAGAGACTGAAAACAGAAGGATGTGGATGTGCAGGGGGGAGGGGGGATTAATCATTGGGTTGTAAAATTTGATGGATTGGGGGGGTAAGGGAAGTTGAAAGAATTTACTCAAATATGTATTTGAATTTTGTAAATAAACTAGTAGAAAAATAAACAAAAATAAAGAAGAATCAACACACACACAAAAAGATCTAGTTAGGATTTATTTGTTATTAATATTTATTTAAATTTAAATAGTGACTATACACATGAATATCTGTTGACAGATTACACAGGAAAAAGTTTGACTACCTCTATGGAAACAATCAGCAGTCAAAACAAGTTCAACAAGTGACTGTGGAATTGCTGTTGTTGTTACGTGACATCAAGTCATCTGTGACTTATAGTGACCCTATGTACAACAGCCCTCCACCACACTCCATTCTGTGCCACTATTAATGTCCTTGACAAACCTAGCCCCATTTCCCCAGTCAGTGAATCAATCTATCTCATCCTTTCCTTCTCATATTCTGTACTTCCAACCTCCCACGCATGATGTCCCTCTCCAAGTACTGGTCTCACCTTGCAACATGTCCAAAGTATGACAGACAAAGCTTCAGAATCCTTGTCTTTAAGGAGCAGCCTGGTTTAACCCTCTCCAAGGTGAACCTGTTCATTTTATTAGCAGTCCATGGTATATTCAATACTCTTCTCCAATACCACAGCTCAAAGGCATTGATTCTCCTTCTATCCTCCCAAGTCATTGTCCAGCTCTCTGATGCATAGCAAGTAATATCAAAGACCATGGCCTATATAAGGCACACCTTAGTCTCCAGATTGACATTGTTGCTCTTCAGTATTTTGGAGAGTTCTCTGAGAGTAGACTTTCCCAGTGCAATCCAGCTTTTAATTTCCTGGCTGCTGGTGCCAAGAGTGTTGATTGTGGAGCCAAGAAAATTAAATTGGTAGCAATCTCAATCTATTCACCATCTATTATGATGCTGACAATTGGCCCAATGGTGAGAATTTTTTATTTCATGATATTGAGCTTCAATCCATATTGAAGGCTTAAGAACAGAACATCAATTTCTCATATGAAAGTTCAAAATAAAGCTAAATAAAATTTTTAGAAGTCCACATGAGAAAAATATGACTTTGGTTTAATCTCAACTGAATTTAAAACCCATCTCCAGAGTAGGGTTTCTGGAGGCAAGCATAGCAACCCTATTAGCAAAAAATCTAAACTTGTCCCAATCCTGTGCTAGCTTCACCATCTATGACATGTTCAAGCCCACAATTGAATGCCTTGTGTAATCCATCTTATTGAGAGTTTTCCCTTCCCCTTCATTTGCTGACACTCCACTTTTCTAAGCATGATATGATTTGTCCTTCCTAACAACACGCTCAGAGTATATGAGATGAAACGTCACTATCCGTGCCTTGCAGGGAGCAGCCATATTCTAACACATATGTGTTTGTTTTTTTAGCAGTCCACAAGATGTCCATCAGTTTCTTCCAACACCACAACACAACCACATTGATTCTTCTTCTGCCATCCTTATTCACTGTTCTACTTTCAGTTGCATAGACAGTAATTGAAACTATTATGGTTTAGATACAGTACATCTTATTTTTTAAATTCACATTATTGCTTTTCAACACATTGGAAAGGACCCTGACAACAAATTTTCCCAAAGCATTGTCTTTTGGCTTCTTAATCGCTCATACCAAGGATGTTGATCGTTTCCTCATGGTGAAGATTTGTCTTTTCTGGGTGTTGATGTGTAATCTACACTGAAGGTTGTAGTCATATACCGATCTTCTCCAGGGAGCATTTCCAGTTACTATAAAGTTCTTATCAAGAAACTCATTGTAGTAACGATAGAATTAGATTTATTATTATGTGTTTTTTAAAACTAGACTTTAATACTAAAATCTTAAAATATGAGATGTATGAAAGTAGCTGACAAAAGGTTACTAGAAGATGAAAGGATTGACAAAAAACAAGGCTCCAGGAATTGACAGCATACCACTTGGCATATTTCAACAAACAGATGCTACCCTGGATGCACTCAGTAAGTTATGCCAAGAAATCTGGAGGAAAACCACCTGGTGAACTGACTGGAAGAGATCTATATTTGTTCCCTTTCCAAAGAAAGGTGACCAGACAGAGTGCAGAAATTAACAAATAGTATCATTAATATCACATGCAAGCAAGATTCTGCTGTAAATTATCCAAAAACAACTGCAGCAGCATGTCAAAAGAGAACTGCCAGATGTGTAGGCTGAGTTTAGAAGAGGCCGTGACACTAGGAATATTATAGCTAATGTTAGATGGATCTTAGCTGAAAGCTAAGTCTACTAGAGGAATGTCGTCTTTCATGGGCTATGCAAAGGCGTTTGACTGTGTGGATCAGAACAAACTTGCTAATTCTTGCTAATGGGAATCTTAGAACATTTGATTGTGCTGATGTGAAACCTGTACTTGGAGCAAGAGGCAGTCATCAGAACAGAGCAAGGAGACAATGCATGTTTCAAAATCATGAAATCTGTGCATCAGGGATGTATTCTGTATTCATACCTTTTCAATCTATAGGCAGAACAAATCATCTGGGAAGCTGAGCTGTATGAAGAGGAATGTGGTATCAGTATTGGAAGAAGAT
>NW_006399857.1:6403798-6413607 GCF_000299155.1 Elephantulus edwardii
TGGGCTACCAGGAAAAATAAACAGGTTCATCCTAGAGAAGGTGAAACCAGCCTGCTCTTTGGAGGTAAATATTCTGAGGCTTTGTATGACATTCATTGGTCATGTTGCAGGAGGTACATAATGGCCCTTGGGGAGGGTCATTATGCTTGGAAGAGTGGATGGATGGAGAAAGAGGGAGACCATCAACGAGATAGTTTGGTACAGTGACTGAGGTAATGAGAGTAAGTATGTCAGAGACAATAATGTTGGCACAGGATACAGCAGGTTTCAAGGATGTTGTATATACTGTCACTATGAGTCAAAAGTGACTTGACGGCATATAACAACAGCAACAAATCCATTAGTGGATTAGATTAATAAAATTTCTTTTTAACTTGAATTATTATAATGTTTTAAGAATGACAAGGAATTTAGTTTTAATTGTTTGAAGCATTCTGTTTCAACAGTTAGCAAGTCTGTTGTAGGAAAGAATATATTCTAACTGCTGTATATCAGCTGTTGTTGTATTAATTCTTGATAAACATGTAATTAAGTACTGTCATCACTGGATCAATGAAAAATAAGTCAAGATGATTCAGAGTTTTGGAAATTGCACACAAGCACAAACAGAAAACATAATTTAATGCATATCGGTAACTAACTGATGCATATCTGGTGGTAGTCATCTTGCCAAATTAAGATCTTAAACACATAGGATATTAAAGAGCTTTTCTACTCAGCAAATCGGCGGTCATAATTATTATAAAAATTTTGCTATTAAAGCATCATCAAATTGTAAAGAAGATTATCCACTTATAAATTCACAGTTATGCTTCTCAACAAAATCTTGACAATATTACTGCTCAGGGAAAGCTGGTATTGACTCTTGTAAACGAATAAAAGCATGAGACAATAAATCATGACTCAAAAGTGTTTGAAATAACCTTACTAGCCATATAAATATTCAATGAATTTTCAAAAAAATGAACACATTTATTCTGGAAGAAATATACCCAGAGTATTTATTATTAGAGATTGAGATGATAATGTTTAGTTTGCATTCTTTGGGCACATATTCAGATAGGGCCTGGTTACACAATAGGAAATCTTGCTTGGAAAAGTGCAGGGTGAGCAAAGGAGAGGAAAATTCTCAAGGAGGTGGAGTAGACTACAACAATGGTGTTAAGTACAGCAGTAATTGCAAGGATATTACAATATATGGTACCATTTATTTGTGTTGTACATAGGGTTTCTATGAGTTAGAGCAAACTCATTGTCTAAATAAAATCATACAAATATTTTCTTTCTGTAGTAAATTAAAGACCACAAGAGAAGTTAAAGAAAATACAAGAAATTTCCAGAAACTACAGAAAAGAATTATGATAGAGAATAATAAAAACACTAAAACAATTTTCCATTCCTTAAAAAAAACTAGAGAATCTTTATACTTATAGACCTTATAAGATTAATTGACACAGTGACTACAAGAAAGGGCTTAAACACTGGAAAGACTGGTGGATAAGACAATGTTTTGATCTCTTATCCATATGGTCTCTACAAGTCAATTAAGTAGAAGTCAATCAAGTAGAAGTCAATCAAAAACAACAGAAATAGATTCAATTGAAAATGTGTGGTAAAAGGATATTACCTTGACACAGATCTTTCTTGCTTTTAAAACATGCAGTATGCTATGCTTCTTGATCTATGTACAAGTTCTGTATTAGCACTATTAAATGATCTGGGATTGCCCTTCTTCTCAATGACATAATTATGACACTCTACAAGATCAAATGTCTTTATATAGTTAAAAAACATGGGTCAACATCTTTCTAGTATTCTCTAGTTTTGTCAAGATTCATCTGACATCAGTTGTAATAAATACCTTTAGTTATATGACTTCCTTTGAATCCAACCTGAATTTCAAGTAGTACCATTTCAGTGTAGTGCTCTAGTCATTTTTTTTTCAAAATCTTCAGCAAGATCCTATTTCAACATGGCATTTGGTGATGTTGTTCAATAATTTCTATATTTTTATTAATTACATTTTCTTAAGAATCACAATTAAAACATTTTTTCAGTAACAAGTAACTGTGTGCAGAACCATTTCAAGAAATACCATATGATCAAGAACAAATGGTGTTTGAACTTTGAATTGTATCTTCTGTGTTTTCAGCCATAAAAATGATTGTTGTTGCTTTTGTTATTGTTAGATATGAATGAGCTGAGTACAGATCCCTGACCTATCCTGTGCCATCCTCAGTGTATCTAACACACTAGACCAAATTCTATAGTTACCAATCATGGGATCTGAAATTCATTTCAAATGACCAGGAGACTTTGGGGAATATCGTTTTTACTCAAAGTAGTGAGGGTAACATGCTGTGACTAGGGGAACCAAAGAATATCACACAGTAAAGTCCAGACTCAACAACCAGCAGTTCAAATTCAGTTTAACAGCACAAGATGATTCCTTAGTAAGTTCAGATAATTTCTCAGTCAGCAGCAAAATATAGTCCCTGAATTAATTCAGGCAGCTTATATTCAATAGCCGGATTCCTTTGGTGCAGGAACCTCTTGCTCTTTGAGGAAGCACACTGCTTTTCCTACTTCTTTCTTAGTATGTTGTTGTTGTTATATACGGTAAAGTAGTCTGTGACTCAAAGCATCCTCATGTACAATAACTCTGAAGCCTGCAGTGTTCTGAACGACTCTTACTGACTATCATATACCTACCCTCATTGCCCTAGTTACTGTATCAGTTCATCTCATCTGGGGTCATCCTCTCCTGTGCTGTCCCTCCACTATTCTAATCAGGATGTTCGTCTCCAAGGATCAGTCCCTCCTGGCCACATGCCCAAAGTATGTGAGACGAGCTTCCAAGCTGAGCCTCTAAAGAGAAAATTGGTTTCACTCTCTCCAAGACAGACCTATTTATTTGTTTTCTTGGTAGTCCATGGTATGTTCAAGACTCTTTCCTAGCACCACTACTCAAAGACATAAATTCTGTCATCCTTAGTCATTGTCAAGCTCTCTGATACATAGCAAGTACTTACGAAAACCATGGCCTGGATCAGGTACACCTTAGTCTCTAGACTGACATCATTGTTAGTATTGTTATGTTGTTGTTAAGAGTCATCAAGGCACCTGTGACCCATATCAATCCTATGTACAGCAACTCTGAACCATTCCCTGTCCTGAGCCACTCTCACTAATTCTGACACACCAACTCCCATTGCCCCAGTGACTGTATCAATCCATCTAATCCAGGCTCTTCCTCTCCTGTGCTGTCCCTCCACCCTTCCAAGAGTGAAGTCCTTCATCAAAGACCAGTCTCACCTTGCCATGTGCTCAAATCATGTAAATCAGAGCTTCAAATTCTTAGCCTCCTAGGAGAAATTTGGTTTCACCCTCTCCAAAACAGACCTATTTGTTTCCTTGGCAGTCCATGATGTGTTCAAGACTCTTCAGCACCAGAATTTGAAGGCATCAATTTTTTTCTGTCATCCTTAGTCATTATCCAGCTTTCTGAGGCATAGCAAGTAATTGTGAAGACTATGGCCTGAATTAGGTGCACCTTAGTCTCTAGATTGACATTGTTGCTTTTCAGAACTCCAGAGAGATATCTGACAATGCAATTCATCTTTTGATTTCCTGACCGTTGTTGTTAAGGGTATTGACTGTGGAGTCCACAGTGGAGTCCAGAAAGCTCTATTTGTTAACAACTTCAATCTCTTCTCTATTTATTATGACTATTGGCCCAATAGTGAAAATCTTTGCCTTGTTCATATTAAGCTTCAATCTATATTGAAGACTACAGCCATTAACCTCCTGCACCAAGTCCTTCAGGTCTTCATCAGTTTCATCAAGCAAGGTTGTTTCATTTGCATAAAGAGTCTACCCCAATCCTGCTGCCACATTTCTCCTCATAAAACCCTGCTTTTCGAATGATCTATTCTGCATTATAGATTGAAAAGGTATTGAGACAGGATGCATCTCTGACACAACCCTTTCCTGATTTTGAACAATGAAGTGTTTCCCTGCTCTGTTCTGAGGACTGCTCCCTGGTCCAAGTATAGGTTTTTCATAAGCACAATCAACTGTTCTGGGATTCCCTTTCTCCTCAAGGTTAGCTACAACTTGTTGTGATCCACACAAACATGTTTGCATCGTCAATGAGACACAGATAGACATTCTTCTGGTAATCTCTGATTTCTCCCAACATCCTTCTGACATTGGCAATAATGTCTCTAGTGCCACAACCTCTTTTTTTCAGCTTGTATTTCTGGTAGTACTCTGTAGTTGTACTTTTCCAGTTGTTTCTGGCTAATTTTAAGCAAGATTTTGCTAGTGTGTGATATTAGTGCAATTGTTCAATAATTTCTATACTCTGTAGGGTCACCTTTTTTTGGAAATGGAATCAATATGGATCTCTTCCAGTCGGTTGGCCAAGTAGTTGTCCTCCAGATTTCTTGGCACAACGTATTGAGCTCATCCAGACCAGCATCTGATTGTTGAAACATGTCAAATGGTATTTCACATATTCCTGGGCCTTATTTTTTGCCAACTCTTTCAGAGCAGACTGCACTTCCTCCTTCATCACTATTGCCTTTTGATCATATGTTATTTCTTGAAATTCTTCTGTGTCAGCCAATTCTTTTTGGTACAATGACTCTGTATATTCCTTCCATCTTCTTTTGGTGCTTCCTGAATCATTCAATATTCTGCTTATAGCATCCTTAAGCATTGTAACTCACAGCTTGAATTTGTTCTTCAGTTCTTTTAGGTTAAGAAATGCTGAATACGTTTGTCCCCTTGATTTTCTGACTGTAGCTCCTTGCACATTTCCTTGAAATATTTTTCCTTGTCTTCCCAAATTATTCTTTGAAATCTTCTATTTAGCTTCTTAATTTCTTTATTTCTTCCCTTTGCTTTGGCTTCCTGATGCTCTAGGGCAATATTCAGAATCTATTTTGATGTCCATTTCAGTATTTTTGTTCTTCTTCCTTCTTTGTAAATGCTTTTTGCATTCTTCATGAATATATCTTCTCACAACTCATCTGGTCTGGTCTGGGTTTATTAGTATTCAAGGCCTCAAACCTATTCCTGTGTTGGTTTTTAAATTCAAGGGGTATAGACTCAAGATCAAATTTTGATCCTGGGAATTTGTTTTAACCTTCTTTAGCTTTAATTTGAACTTGCTTATAAGTAGTGGAGGGTCTGTTCCACAATCAATACTAGTTTTCCCTGTTGATACTGATCTTCTTCAAAGATTCTTTCCACAGATGTAATCAATCTGATTTCTGTGCATCCCATCAGGTAAAATCCATGTGCATAGCCTGTGCTTATGTTTCTTGTAAAAGGTATTTGCTATGAATAAACCATTGATTGTACACAATGTCCATATTTTCTGACAACTGATTCTTCTTCCGGGTTCTCAACTTTTGTACTACAGTCACCCATTATTATTAATACATCTTGGTTACATGTATGATTGATTTCTGACTGCAACAGTTGGTAGAAATCATCTATTTCCGCCCCTTTGGCTTTAGTTGTTGGTGCATAAATTTGAATAATGTTTTCTACTTCAAAGGCTCTCTCTCTCGCTTCCTTTGACACATTTAAACCATATCTTGCCAAGCTCTAGTCTCTGTCTGGTTAGTTCTCTCTTTCATGTTGATCTCACACCTGTTGGTGATGTTGAAGATTCTTATCAATTATAAACCAAGGTCTGCAGTTTAGGCAACTGGAGACCATGCCCTAGGGAAGCCATGCATGGCGGGTAGAGCCATAATTTTTTTTCCACATTCCAACAGGCTGTGTGGTTGAGTCTAAAACTATGGTTTAAAGTAAAAAAAATGTTGATACCACAATATTACACACAAGTATACTCTGCCTGAAGATTATTAAAAATGGTTAAAGCAGAACATTGACAAGTCCCTTCACCCAGCTACAATACCTGATGTTGTAGTTGTATGTCATCCAGTCAGAACCAACTTATAGCTAATGTTTCAGTGGGTTTTCAGAAGCAATAATCACACAGGAGGAGATTGCTCATTTTTCACTCACAGAGCAGCTTGTGTATTTGAACTTGATACCTTTGCATTGGCAGCACAATTCCTTGCCACCAAACCACCAGAGCTGCCAGAAATTAAAGCTAGTTTTAGAAGAGGATATGGAAGACTGCATGTCATTGAAAATATCAGACAGATGTTTTACTGAAAATAGAATACTAGAAAGACACTTCACAAAGACACTTGTCTGCATGGATCACAATAAATTATGAATAATATTGGGAAGAATAATTTCAGAACACTTAATTGTGGTCATATAGAACCTGGAGATAGACCAAAAAACAATTGTTATTTAGAAAAGATGAATGACAAGTTTGTGTTTCTCTATCATACCTATTCAACATATAATCTGCGCATATGAATGAGAAGCCCAAATATATCAATAAGAATATGGCATCAGAATTGAAGGGAGTTTCACAAATAGCCTCTGTTTATGACAATACAACTTTGCTTTACCAAAGACTTGAGGAATTACTAAACATTACAGTTTAATTACTAAATACTACAGTTGCAAGTATAGATTATACTTCAAGATAACAGCATCATGATAGATATAGAAAAGATTGAGATGACTGGTGATTTAATTTTACTTGGATCTACAGTCAGTATTCATGGAAGGAACAGTTCAAATATTATATATACATATATATTGTATTGGGCAATGTTATTGCTGTTAAGAATATCTTCTTTTTCTTGTAACTGTTGTTGTTATGTGTTTAGTTGCTTGCAACTCATAGTGACTCTGTGACTCTATGTACAACAGTTCTGAATCCTTCTCTATCTGGAGCCAACTTCATTGTCTCTGACACACTTACCCCTATTTCACCTTGTCACTGAGTCAATCCATCTACCCAGCATCTTCCTTTCTTTTGCTGTCCCTTCATAATTCCAAGCATGATGCTTCTCTCCAAAAACTGGTTCATCCTTGCAACATGCCCAAATTATGTCAGAGGGACCTTCAAAATCTTTGTCTCCAAGGAGTAGCCTGATTTCACCATCTCCACAATGGACCTGGTACTAAAATATAAGGATGTCAGTTTAAAGACTCAAATGCATCATATTCAAGTTTGAGCTTTCCAAATGCATTATATGCTTGCAAACACTGTATAATAAATAAGAATAAATGAAAAAGAATTGGTACCTTTGAATAGTTGTGTTGGTGGGTTGTGATAAACCTACTTACCCTGGCCTGCAACAAGGAAAAACAAATCTTGGAAACAGTACAATAAGTTTGCTCTTAGAAGCAAAAAATATGAGCAAAAACTTTGCAAAAATTGCAAAATTTTTTCTCACATAATTTGAGTATCAGGAGATACTAGTCCTAAGAAGATAATTGAATGTTTGAAGGCTAACGGGTCAATGAAAGAGAAGAAGGCTCACAAAGAGAAGGATTAACAGTGACTGCAACAATAGATGTAAGCATAACAAAAATGTGAGAATGATATAGGAAAGGTAGAGTATGAATTGCTGTATGGGTATGATGTTGTACAAAGGGTGGCTATAATTTGTTGCCAACTTGATGGGATTCAAGAAGAACAGATATAGAATGGATATAGACCTTGGGAGAGGAGGAATTATTGATATTAGAGATAATGAAGTGATAAAATTTTAGTGGTCTAGGTATAAACAGTTATGATGCCAACTGAAAGGCAGGTGGTTTAAATCCACCAGCTTCTTTTTGGGAGAAAGATAAGCAATCTCCTCTCATGGGATTTACAGCCTCTAAAACTCACTGGAGGATAAGATATAAGTTGATTCTGACAAGATGGCACATACCAACAATTCAGTTCCAAAACAATTGAACAGTTGGAACATTTTTCACCTCTGCCTAATATAAACCAGTTATATAGTAATTATATAAAAAGAAATTATTAGTGCAATAGTAACTTCTAATTATGAGAGTTAGTCTCAAAATCATTCATATTACCCATCTATGGCTTTCTTTCACTGTCTTCTTTATTTAGAGCATTTTCTTTTTTATAAAGTAACACTGCTATCTACCCACGATAAATAAAAAAGTATGTATTTTGTGGTAACCTATAGGTGCAGGGAAATTTAGTATGAAATCTGAATCTGAAGGTAATTAAGAAAAATTAAAAATTGCATTAAGAGGGAACAACAATTATACGAAAATAAGAGCTGAAAACCTGATTCAGAAGTTTTCTGAGTTTAGTCAAAATAATTTTATTCTAGAAACTAAAATTTAATAATTAGAGGAAAATGTTCTTAATTGAATTATGAAGACAGCAGGAAAGAGAGCTAAAACTTATGAATATTTAGAGGTTCAATTTCTTCTAAGTGGATAAAAAGCGTATCTTCTTGAAAAAATAAAATAGAACAGGGCTCTTTTAAAATACACTTTATGAGGGGGGGAAGGAAGAATTTAGGCAATCAAACATAAACACAAAAATCCTTGATGAAATGACTACGGAATCTCAAACTGTTCGCCTTACCAGACTTTCTAGAGTAGTGTAAAAATTATTTTAAAGTAAGAAGGAGGTGCTAACACTTACAAAAATTATCTGACTTTTTTTTTTAAATGGAGAGATCTTCCTTAATTTACTTACTCATTAACTGATTTGTATTTTGGAGTTTTTTAAAAATCTATTTGTAGCATTTGTAATATAGGCAGTATCAATTCTACTTTGGTAAAATTAGCTTCAATATTTATAGTTTATTTAGAGGAATATTTTTGTAAATATTTCCTATGTGATTATAATATATTCCGTCTAACATACTTTGGACATGTTGTGAGGAGAGACCAGTCCTTGGAGAGGGACATCATGCTTGGGAGGGTGGAGGTACAGCTCAGGAGAGGAAGGCCCTCTATGAGGTGGGTTGATTCAGTGACTGGGATAATTGGGATGGGAGTGTCAGAGACAGTGTGATTGGCACAGGACAGAGCAGAGTTTAGGGCTGTTGTACATAGGGTCGCTATGAGTCGAAAGCGACTCGATGGCACATAACAACAACAACAACAACAACAACAATTGTGAAACATGTGACTCATTTAGTTTAAGTTGAAAAACAGACAAGTAAATGTCTCTGTCACTTTATATAAGTTCTAACATTATAGACAGCTATGTTATTCTATAAAAAAGTATTTGTTCTAATAAGGTATGAAATAGCATTTTGTTTATATATGTAAAAATGGATAATATCATTGATATCATCCAACAACTAATCTGCTCTTAAAAAGTTAGTATTGAATTCTTCAAACTATTCTTGAGATGATGTTAAATTTAGATGAAATGCAGTCAAGATCAAATTTTTATTCTTGTGGATATCTTTGATTTTCTTCACTTTGAATTTCAGCTTGTGCACAAGCAAATGATGGTCTGTTTCACAGTCAGACGTGACCTGGTTTTGATTAATACTGAGCTTGTCAAAGGATTCTTTCCACAAATATAGTCAATCTGACTCCTGTGCAGTCTATCGAGTGAGGTCCATCTGTCCAGTCAATGCTGCTCTGCTTTTTGCTTTTGTTTTAGTTTTTGGGTTTTTTTTAATTTTTTTGTAAAGGTAGTTGCATTAATAAATCAGTGATCATACAAAATTCAGTCATTCTATCTTTGGCCTCGTTTTTATCACCAAATCTGTAATTTCTGATCATAAATCTGCCTTTTTTCTTTCGAATTTTGAATCCGAGTCATTCTTTTTATTTTTTCTCTGCTAGCTGAGGAAAATTAAACAAATTCCACAGGAGCCAAAATATGACTTTGATTTCATACCACTTGAATTTCAGAATCATCTCAGGAA
>NW_006399857.1:6415882-6418048 GCF_000299155.1 Elephantulus edwardii
CAGTAACGATTCTATATAATATTTATCCTTGTGGGACTGAGTTAATTCACTCAGCATAATGCTCTCCAGTCCCTGGGTTACATGTTCAATCAAGTTCAGACAAGTATAAATCTTCATTTTCTTCATCTTCATTTTTAGGTGCATATGTTTGAATAATAGTTGGATTAGCAGATTTTCCTTGTCCTGGTTGAATCTAGGACACCTTACACCAAAAATACCATAATAAGATAACCCACATATGAACCTCCATTTTTGGCTGTTGATATAGGTTAGCCTGATGTCATATCGGTTGGGCACTTCCATGAAAGGCCTTTGTCAGCACAGAGCAGAGGAAGCGAAAGAATATAAAAATCTAATACTTTTGAACCTTTACTGAGAGCAAGTCAGAAGAAACTAATCTCCACATTGGTCTGTCTCTTGAATGACCAAAATTCACTGTGGCCTTGCCATCATCAGGCCCTCACACAAAAGACCTTTCGAAGGACAAATCATTGAATAAGCTTGTATTTTGAGACTTCTAATTAATGACAAAGACTGTAGTTACAATTCTGGGACTATATACATCTAACTGCCATTGTACCCATTAACCCTGAGTCTCTCTTTATAATTTATCACATTTTACCTCTATGCTTTACTATGACTAACTTATAATAAACTAGTTAGACGTTATAAGCATAAGTGTTGTTTATATTGAAATGAAAACCTACAAGTAATATCAAGTTACAAACATTATTTTCTCCCTTTGTAGTTACCTATGTTCTGTTCTGATTTAGAAATGATTTCAAATGAAATAAATTATATATTATAATCCTACTATTAAACTTCTCAGTTAAGGGAAGTTAATGAGTTCAATCTCATGAAATTGGACTTGAAACAGCAAGAACCTTGATATCTGTTTTGTGTTTGTTTATGATGACATTTGTTTTATTTAAAGGTAAATAAACTGTGATTATACTGTAGAAAGAGAAGTCCACATTGAAATGGATAATCTGGTAGGTCAGCAAGGCTAAATATTCATTTAATTGACTCATTGCTTCAGATAAGCCTAAAATTGAATTTGTTTCAAATTCATTCTCTATTATGTATTATGTTCCCATGTTTTGTTATGTATACCGATGATCAGAAAAACTATTGAAAAGTTATTAATATTAAGCATATGTCACGTCCAAGGTATATGGATTAAAATAAAACATTTATACCTAGTACGTTTGACAAACTTCTATGTCACAGAAAAATCATCCTTAAAATTGCATGTTGTTTATTGCTGTTGTTATAGTCACCTGTTATTCACAGTGACTCCATGTTCAACAGCACTGTCCCCTGCCCTATCCTGAGCAAGTCTCAGTGACTCCAACATAACCTACCACCATCATCCCAGTTACTGTGTCAATCTATCTCATCCAGGGACTTTCTGTCCTGGGCTGTCTCTCCACCCTTCCAAGCATGATGTTCTTCTCTAAGGACTCTTGGCCATGTGACCAAAGTGTGTGAGAAAGAGCTTCAAAATGCTTGCACCCAAGCAAAAATTTGGTCTCATCCTCTACACAACTGATCTATTTGTTCTCTTAGTAGTCCATCATATATATGCTCAATTATTTTCTCCAGCGCCACAACTCAAAGGCATCAATTTTCCTTCTGCCATCACTCATTGCCCAGCTCTCTGATGCATAGCAGGTAACTATAAAGACCTTGGACTTGATCAGGAGCATCTTAGTACCTAGACTGGCATGTTTACTATTTTAGTATTCTGGAGCAGTTCCCAATAGCAGACTTTCTCATGACAATTTGTCTTTTGACTTCATGACTGCTGATGCCAAGAGTGTTCAAGCTAAAAATTATTATTTCACAAAGTTCATTCATAACTATGTATTTTAATGGAACACTTTGAAATCTGTGTTCAGGAAATGGTTTCTTACCACCCTTCTATAAATAAATTAAATGTAACTTACTTTCATTATTGTTATGCAGTCTAGTTGACTACCATTTGTCACCCTATGAACAACAAATCATACATGAGATTAAATAAAATTAAAACAAGTCCTCAAGAACCAAAATATGAGCTTATGAACTTAATGTTAAACTAAATTAAAAAATTAAAAATCATAAGGATAGATTTGATACATGGAACACTGTTGTTGTTGTAGTTATGTGCCGTCGAGTCGCCTG
>NW_006399857.1:6418978-6420666 GCF_000299155.1 Elephantulus edwardii
TTCTGACGACTGCATCTTGGTACAAGTATTGGTTTCTCATTTCCAAGATCAAGTGTTCTGGTATTCCCATTCTTCTTAGAGTCAGCCACAATTTGTTATGATCCACAAGTCGAATGCCTTTGCATAGTCAATGAAACACAGATAGACATTCCTCTGGTATTCCCTGCTTTCAGCTAAGATCCATCTAACTTCAGCTACAATATCCCTAGTACCATGACTCCTTCTTAACCCAGCCTGGACTTCTGGCAGTTCACTTCTGGCAGTACTCTGCTGATGTGTTGTATATATAATGTTGATATATATATGTATATCTATCTACCTAATATCTGAAGCAGTTGGATTCTTCTGGAAGGTGGGTTCTCTTGTTTTGGTTGAGGGCTGGGTGTGGACTATTTTTTTCAGGTTTTTTAGTTGTTTTGGTTATTTCATCCACAAAAGTGTGTGAGCTGATTTGATTTGCTCGATGTAGCTAACAATGAGCTCTGTGTGGGAAGCCTCTTGTTTAGAATCAACAGGACCTGGTGGAAGGCCTTGGTATTTAAAAGTCAGGTGGATCTTAAGTATGGAGTCAGATGTATGAAGTGGTTGGATTCTGGACAGTGGGATGTTTTTTGTTGATTGAGGGTTGATTGTGGACTGTGTGGTTGTTTTTTTTAGTTTATTCACAATTGTGTGTGAGCCAATTAGATTTGCTGGATTGCTCAAAATAAACTGTGACCGGAAGCCTCTTGTTTGAAGTCAACAAGACCTGGTGGAGGGTCTCAATGTTTACAAGTTAGGTGGGCCCTAACTCTACAGTTTAAAGGATGATGTATGAATCAGTTGAATTATGGAAGGTGAGATGTTCTGTCTTGCTTGAATGGCAGGTGTGGACTGTCTTTTTTTTTATATTCAGAATCATGTGTGAGCTGATTGAATTTACTGTAGTTAGCTAACAATTAGTCATGGTCTGGAAGCCTCTTTTTTAAGCCAATCAGGACCCAGTGGGATGGCTTTTGTATTTCAAAGTCAGTAGGGCCCTTGAGCCTGGTGTTAAATGTGTTTGGGACTAACATTCTTCTAAGTAGTACAGCACTTATCTGTCATTTTTCTGTACTGAGGTAACTTGGGCTTGTTGTGATGCTGAACATCGTGCCACTGATGTGTAAAATGCCAAAATGGTTACACATGATGGACAGTGCTTGGTGGAGATCCCAGATTAAGGCAAGCTTGAAAGAAAGAGTGACATTCACTTCTTAAAAACATGTCTTTGGAAACTCTATGAACTTAGAGAAACAATGATAGTTACAGAACAGTGTCTTTTGTTCATAGGGTCACTATGAGTCATGTTCAACTCAATGGCATTTATAAACAATACCATTCCATCTGTATGCCAAGGAAATTACTCTAAAAGCTGGATAGTGTGAAGAAGAATTGCAGGAACACTTAACCTTCGGGATGCAGATGATGAACCTTACTTGTTTAAAATGAAAAGGACTTGAAATACTTGCTACAGAAGATCAAACAATGCAGCGTTCAATATAGATCGTATCTGAACATAAAGAAAACAAAAATTCCCCCCACTGGACTCATAGGTAACATCATGATTGATAGAGAAAAGAGAGAAATAATCAATAACTTTTTCTAACTTGTTTTTATTGTTATATGTCATCAAGTTGTCTGCGATTAATAGTGAGCCTGTCTGTGTT
>NW_006399857.1:6421826-6423173 GCF_000299155.1 Elephantulus edwardii
ACCAATCCCCATTAACTAAGTCACTAAGTTAATCCATCTCCATGACAGTCTTCCTCTCTTACATTGCCCCTCCAACCTCCCAAGCATGACGTCCCTGTCCAAGGACTGGACCCTCATGGCAACATACCTAAAGTGTGTCAGATGGAGCTTCAGAATTCTTGCCTAAAAGTAGAAGTCTGGTTTCACTCTTTGCAGGAAAAAATTATTTTTTTTTCTCCTAGCAGTACAGCTCTTCAATACTTCATTACTCTTCCATAGCACCATAGCTTAAAGGCATCGATTCTCCTTCAGTCACCCTATTTATGGTCCAGCTTTCTGATGCATAGCAAGTAACTATAAAGACCATGGGATAGATCAGGAGCACCTTAGTCTCCAGAATGACATTGTTGCTTTTCAGTACTCTGGAGTGGTTCCTTACAGCAGACATTCCCAAAGTAATTCATCTTTTGATTTCCTGGCTGATGGTACCAAGAGTGTTAATTGTAAAGCCAAGCAAACTGAAATTACTAACAATCTCAATCATGGTGCTGCCAATTTGCCCAGTGATGAAAATCTTTATATTCTTGATGTTGACATTCAATACATATTGAAGGCTGTAGTCCTTGGCCTTCTGCAGCAAGTGCTTCAGTCCTCCTCAGTTTCAGCAAGCAAGACTGTGTCAGAAGCATAATAAAGTTTGTGGATGAATCTTTCTCCAATCCTGATGCCACATTCCTCCTCATAGAGCCCAGCCTCCTAGATAATCTATTCTGCATATAGGTTGAAAAAGTATGTGGATAGAACACAATCCTGGCATATACCCTTCCTGATTTTGAACTATAGAGTTTTATCTGTTCTGGCAACTACTTCCTATTCCAAGTATAGGTTTCACCTAAGCACAATGAAGAGTTCTAGGATCCCTGTTCCACTCAGAGTTAGTCAGAAGTTTGTTGTTATCCACAGTCAAATCCCTTTACATAGAAAATAAAACACAGATATTCCTCTGGTGCTCCTGCTTTCAGCGAAGATCCAACTAACATTAGTTATAATATCCCTGTACCATGGTCTCTTCTAAACCCAGCTTGCACAATTGGCAGTTCTCTGTTTATGTTCTGTTCCAGTTGTTTTGGATCATTTTCAGCAGAATCTCACTTGCATGTGATATTAATAATATTATTTAATTCTCACGCTGTTGGATCATCTTTCTTTGGAAAGAGGAACAAATATGGATCTCTTCCAGTCAGATGGCCAGATAGTTGTCAAACAAATTTCTTGGCACAACATAGTGAGCACATCTAGGCCAGTGTCTGTCTATTTATATATGTTGATTGTTATGCCATCAATTCCTGGGGCATTGTTTTGGTCAAT
>NW_006399857.1:6428263-6434634 GCF_000299155.1 Elephantulus edwardii
AGAGCAAGGAAGCACTGCATGTTTTCAAATTGGAAGTGTGTACATCAAGGATGTGTCTTATCTCCATATCTTTTAAATATATGCAGCATAGATTATACAGGAGGCTGGGCTCTATGATGAGACGTGTGGCATCAGGATTGGAGGTAAACTCACCAACAATCTGCATTATTCAGATGACACAACCCTGAAGAGGACCTGAGGAGCTTGATGCAGAAGGTCAAGGACTGCAGCCTTTAATATGGTTGAAGCTCAACATCAAGAAAACAAAGATTCTCACCACCGGACTGACTGACAGAGTCATGATAGATGATGAAGAGATTGAGATTTTTGACAGCTTTGGGTTTCTTGGCTCTACAGTCAACAGTCTTGGTACCAGCAGCCAGGAAATTAAAAGACAAATTGAATTGGGAAAGTCTGCTGTCAGAGACCTCTCCAAGGTACTGAGGAGCAACGATGTTAGTCTAGAGACTAAGGTGAGTCGGATACAGGCCGTGATCTTTGCTATTACTTTCTAAGCTTCAGAGTGCTTGACAATGACTAGGGATAAGAGAAGGAGAGTTGATGATTTTGAGCTTTGGTGCTGTGCTGGAGAAGAATATAGAATATACCATGGACTGCTAGGAGAACAAGTTTGTCCTAGAGAGGGTGAAGCCAGGATGCTCCTTGGAGGCAAGGATTCTGAAGCTTCATCTCTCATACTTTGGACATGTTACAAGGAGGGAGCTGTCCTTGGAGTGGGACATCATGCATGGGAGGGTGGAGGGACAGCGCAGGAGAGGAAGACCCTCAATGTGATGGATTGATTAAGTCACTGGGGTAGTGGGGATAGACGTGTTAGACACAGTGAGATTGGTAAGAGATAGAGTAGGGTTTACGGCTGTTATACATAGGGTCAGTAGGAGTCACAGGCCACTCGACAACACGTAACAACAATAACATAATAAAAATCACATGCAAATAAAATCATGCTAGTGATTATTAAAAAATACTATAGCATTATGTTTACAGAATACTACCAGAAATTCAAGCTAGAGTCGGAAGTGGTCATGGAACAGGGATATCATTACAGATGTTAGGGGAATCTTAGTCGAAAGAAAAATTTCAGAAAAATACTTAGTTGTGTTTTATTGATTATACAAATATACTTGAATGTGTGGATCACATCATGTCTAACATTGAGAAGAATAGGAACACCAGAACACTTAGTTGTACTTATGTAAAATTTATACACAGACCAAGAATTAATAATCTGAAGAAAATCAGGGACTGTCACTAGATGTGAAAATCATAAAATGTGTGTTTTAGCATTGTAGCCTTTCTTCATATCTTTTCTCTCTGTGTGCTAACCACATAATTTGAGGTGCTGGATTATATGAAGAAGAAAGTAGCATCATGACTTGAAGAAGAATCATCAATTTCTATTATGCACATGATATAACCTTGTTTTCTGAAAGTAAAGAAGACTTGAACACTTGCTACACAAGATCAAAAACCACAATCTTCAAAATGGGTTATATCTCAACATATAAAATGTAAAACAAACTACCAAAGCACACAAAATTCCTCACCACTATGACAATAAGCAACACAGTGATAGATGGAAAAGAATGATGTTGTTAACGATTTCATTTAACTTGAATCCAGAGTGAAAACACATGCTAGCAGTAGTCAAGAAAAAAAATTATGCAAACTTTATGAATTTTGTAAGTAAAGGAGTATGTTGTTGTTGTCATAGTGACCCTATGAAGGAGAGTCCTCAATGCTTGTTTGTCTTTCATCCTCTCTCCAGGTTTATAGGATTTCCGGAGGCAAGCTAGTATGGACATGGATACCACTGCTGCTTCCAAGCTTGTTTCAATCGGGGAGCTCCACTCCACACTGTCCAAATTGGGTAACCAACCATTAACACATTTGACACATCAGCATCCCAGTGTTCAGCCTCACAGCAACCACCAGTTACCACTATACGGCAAGTGGACACACCAGGTCTATACAACCTAGAGGAATGTTTAAACAAAAACAATGAAAGACAGGCCCGACGGCCGTGGATTAAGTCATCCACCTTTGGCTTTGTAGCATCACTTTCTGGCCACTGGGCCAACTTATCTCTCTCTATGTTGATGTTATCATTGTTAACGGCCATCGAGTCTCAGGTGACTCATAGTGACCCTATGAAAGAGAGTCCTCAATGTTTGTGAGTCTTTCATCCTCTCTCCAGGTTCATAGGGTTTCCAGAGGCAAGCTATTATGGAAGTGGATACCACTCCTACTTCCAGGGCTTAAGTATACAGTGAGATTTATTTAGGCTCAGAGTTAGGCTTAATTAGTCTCAGAGTCAAGGTTTGTTAGACCAAAGCAGTATAAAATAAATAAAAAAAACAACAAAATATGTATTTTACTGGTTAAATCTGCTGTCAAGGGTCTCTTTAAAGTATTAAAGAATAACAATATCAGTTTAAAGACTAAGGTGTGGTTGATCTGAACTATGACATTTTTAAATGCTTCATATCCATCTGAATGTTGGAAAAAAATGAATAAGGATGAAAGAAGAACAGATGTCTTTGAATTGTAGTGTTGGCAAAAAGCATTGACTTTATCATGGACTGCAAAAATAACAAATCTATCTCAAAGGAAGTGCAATTAGAGGGCTCCTTAGAGAAAATGATGGTGAAGTGTCACTTGACTTATTTTGGGCACATTTTCAAAAGAAACCATTCCTTAAAGAGACATCATGCTTTGAAAGATAGAAGGTAAGCAAAAAAAGGAAGACCTTCGATGAATTGAATTGGCCACTGGAATACCACAATGACCTTTAGCCTAAGAGAAATAATGAGGAGAGCACAAGATTCAGAATAGTTTTTCATAGGGTTTCTACAGCAGATTTAACCAGGGAGTAACATCACCATCAACAGCAGATCTAGTGGTGCCAATTAGCCATGAGGTGCAGCGTATATCATCTTAGACTTTTCCCTTAAAGGGTGGCTGATGGACTCAAACATACTATTAAAAGTAACCAAAATAACATAGATGGCCTATGTAGTGGTCAGAGGTTGTATTGCAATCCCAAAGGTATGAGGTTCGAATCCACCAGCTGCTCAGCTGGAGAAGGACAAGCAATCTCCTCCCCTGAGATTAACTGTCTCTGAAAACTTACTGAAAGGTTCACTATCGGTTGATGATTATTTGACAGCAAACAACAAAAACATAACCGTGATAGAAATATAGTAGTATATATTTTTTTATATAATACTTTCTACCGTTATTAAGAAACAAGGAAATGCATACAGAAATGTTTTCAAGAAGGGAGCTAATAATAACCTAAAATGACAAAATTGAAGATTAAAAGTAAATAACGAAAGAGATCACAGAAAGTATTTAAATACGGTGTTTTCAGAGAACTAAATGAGAATTGAGTAACAACTTTATTTTCATATCAGAGGTAAGAAAAATAGACATACATATATTTACCTTTTGTATGAATATTTATGTATTCCTTCTGTACATATATCAGCCTATCCACAACAAGGCAAGATTCAGAGTCATTGTTCATAAGGTTGCTGTGAGTCATAGTAAATTTGAAAGCATGTAACAACATCACCAACAAACATATATGTACAGAAAAATTATATATAGTATTTTCTATTAATTTTTATGTGTATTTATTCCTTTTGTACAAAATGCAAACAACACATTTAGTGTCAATATGTAGGAGAAAAGAGAGAACTGTTTTGATAGTTGCATTCCATTCATTTAATCATCAATTCTAATGATGGACATATTCAATATATACTCTAGACCAATAAATAAAAAATGTTAGATAACAGTCAAAAGTCTGAGGATTGTGGATTATCTGATGGTGTATCATATAGCAGATGAAAGTTTGGCAAATCAAATTTCTGATAACAGGTAACATCGCAATTTTATCTTGTGACTAGCTACTATCCGTATTTTCAGTGCTCTCAGCAGCCTGAGAAACATCAGGTGGCACTTTGCCAGAGTTGACAGCATTATCTCATCTGACACCAAGCACAAAGAAAAATGTGTTTCCCAGATGTATTAACAACAACATCTGGTCCTAGCAAGGAAGGAAAAACATGAACCTCTGAAAAAATGAAATGCAAAATATGTACTGCAATGCTGGTGCATATCTTGCATTTCAATATGACATATGACTCAGTTCTCTCATGGTTTAGAATTCGACTCTGATTTAAAGGTTGTTGGCTGCAACAAGAATGTTCGGGAGAGTCAACCTGGGACAACAGATAAGCCATTGTTACAGGAATGTTCGCTCTTGCTGAACACCAGGATCCTACAAGTCAAATCAGAACGAGAAAGATGTTATTAAGCTTAAAGAACTTCCATTATAGATTCAAGCGCATCTGCTATTCATCACTTTTAATCATTGTCATTGTCTGATAGGCACACCAAAGAAGGAAATCTCAGTGTGGTGCTGACGAGTCTCACTCTCCAAAAACATTCAATTTGTCAACTATTTTCAGAGGAGAAAAAATAGATCAAGTAGCATCCCATGCACTTTTGAATAATTTAAGCTTGTTGAAGTTTAAATAAATATTACATAATGTTAAATATAAAATTAGGGACTTTTTTCCCTGCAAGAGCTCACAAACACTCCACATAATCAGCTATAAATTCTGTTTTAAATTGCACATAGCTAATGCAAAAAAAAAATTTACAAAGCTTGAGCAGTTATTTTAGGGTTGTCTCAAAACTGCAATTTCTCTTAAAAACCTATATTTACCTTGAGGAGTTTATGAAACATCCACTATTAATAAAGTATACCAGATTTCATAAAAAAAATGAAACATACTCTTTTCATTATCTAAATAAGTTGAAATAATTTCTTCTTTTAAAATACATATTTACCAACAAGACACAGATGTATATGTTAACACAGAGAAAAATTCTGAAACAAAAATATGATAACTTGTATTCATCAATTTGTCAGGCTGTGTCTTTGATTTGGATAATGAAAATCACACAAAATTTTTTGTTCAACTATCTTGAAATGACTTTGCTCCTTTTCTTTGAGATAATCTTACAAAAAAATATAAAAATCTGAAAAGAATTTTGATCTCTTCATAGGAAGTTTCTTGCTTAGGATTTTCTAGAGACTAAATGAAATTTTAATTTAATCATTTAAAACCTAACGTGAAAATAAAACTGTTTCATGAATATAGCAGTAAACTATTTGACCATTAATTTCGGATAACACAAAGTCAAGAATTAAATTTTTTTCACAAAAATATTTAATGATTAAACACTAAAAAACAACTCACATTTTTATGGAGTTTGTTGATTGCTGTTGAGTCGAGCACAACTCATAATAAGCCTATGAACAGAAAGCCTGAAGCCTTCTGTAACTATCGTCCTTTCTCCAAGTTCATTGCGTTTCCAGAGGCATGTGGTTTAGAAAGCAGATGCCACTCCTGCTTCCAAACAGGCCTTAAATTGGGAGTTCCACTAATGGCAAAAAATTCAGCATCACAACAAACCCAGATTACCTCAGTGCAACAAATTGACAGAGGAGTGCTGTATAAATTAGAAGAATATTTCTCAAAGGTAAAAGAAGACTAGATCCTCAGGCCCAACTGACTTTTTAAATATAAGGGATATATATACAAAAGACCTGAAGCCTTCTATTAACTATCATCATTTCTCCAAGTTCATAGTTTCCAGAGGCATGTGGTTTAGGAAGTGGATGCCACTCCTACTTCTAAACCTGAATCAATCTGGGAGCTCCACCAAACACTGCCCACGGTGAGTAGACATTATGGAGTTTGGCATATCTAACTCCACATTCTTGTGTTGTTGTTAAGTGTCATCAAGTCATAGACAACTCATAGCGACTCTATGAATAAAAGTCTTGAACACAAAAAACATTCATCTTTTCTCCATGTTCATAGAGTTTCCAGAGTCAAACTATTTCAGGAAGTGGATGCCACTCCTGCTTCCAAGCATGTCTTAATTCGGGAGATCCACCAAACCCAGTCAACCATGGGTAACCAGTATCATATTTGACACATCAGTGTCATGTGTTCAGCATCATAAAAACCACAAGTTGCCTGTTTCCAGCAAATTGCTAGACCGTTACTGTACTACTTAAAAGAATACTTAACAGGAAATAATAAAAAGCAGGCCTGAAGACTGCAGATCCAAAGGCCCAAAAGTCTTTTTGAAGAGGAGGCCAAATCTAATCCACTCACACTCAGTTTTGAGCAGTGACCACACTCAAGTCTCAACCAAAAACCAGAAAATAAAACTTAGCAGAACCCAGCTAGCCACTCCATTCATCTTTACATTGTTGTTGTTGTTATGTGCCATGGAGTCGTTTCCGACTCATAGCGACCCTA
>NW_006399857.1:6436864-6438537 GCF_000299155.1 Elephantulus edwardii
TTGAAGGAAATAGCAAAAAATAAAGCCCCAGGAATAGATGGTATACCAATTGAAGTATTTCAGATAACAGATGTTGCCCTGGATGTGCTCACCAAGCTGTGCCAAGAAATCTGGAGAAAAACCACTTGGCCAACTGACTGGAAGAGACATCTTTACATTAGTTGAAGAAAATAAAATCAGCTTAATATATTGGTGCAATGATTAAGTACTTGACTGACAACCAAAAGGCAGGCAGTTTGAACCCACCAGTGACTATGAAGAAAGAAGGAAGAGAGAGAAAAAAAAAACAAAACAATAAAAAACCCAAGACATGGCAATCAAATTCTTTAAATATTACAGCCTAAGAAACTCTATGGGGTAATTTTAATCCATCATATAGCAGCTTGGTGATTCAGAACAACTATGGCAAAATTCCCCATACCTATTCAATCTATATGCTGAGCAAGTTATCCCAGAAACTGGACTCCATGAAGAGGAGTGTGACCTGCATTATGCAGATGACACAACTTTGCTTGCTGAAAGTACTTGAAGCACTTGTTGTAGAAGACCAAAAAATACAGCCTTTGGTGTGGATTCCATTTTAATGTCAAGAAGACAAAGGTTGTTACCACCGGAACGATAGGCAGAATCATGATGAATGGAGAAGAAATGGAAACTGTGAACAGCCTCCTGTTGCCTGGATCCACAAATAACACCTTTGGCACCAGCAGTGAGTAAATAAAAAGACACATTGCACTGGGAAAATCTGTAATTAGGAATCACTCCAAAGTATTGAGAAGTAGTGATGTCAGTTTGAGGACTGCATCTGAGTTTAAGATGAATCTGATTCATGCCATAGTCTTTCTGAATACTTGTTATGCATCTGAGAACTGGATAATGAATAAGAATGATAGAAGAAGAATTGACGCCTTTGAGCTGTGGTGTTGGAGAAGAACACTGAACATCCACGGACGGCTGGTAGAACAAATGGATATGTCTTGGAGAAGGTACAGCCAGAGTGCTATTTAGAGGCAAGAATGATAAGGCTTCACCTCAAATAGTTTGGACACGTTACTAGGAGGTGCTAGTCCTTGGAGAAGGACATGGTGCTGGGAAAGGTGGAGGATCAGTGAAGGAAAGAAAGACCCTCCACCAGGTGGATTGACATGGTGACTGAGGCAATGAGATCTTGTATGTCAGGAAGTGTGAGGATGGTACAGGATAGAACAGGATTCAGATCTTTGGTCACAGAGTCACTATGAGTGATACTCAACAGCACCTAACAACAACAATAACAGTAATGACATATGGCAGAAATCAACACTGTGGGGCATATTTATGCCAACACAAGGTCATTTACACATACATACACAGACACGCACATAAAAAGCTAATAGTGAGTAAGATGGGTTCAATAATGTATGGTGCTCTGAAACAGAGAAGGGAGAAAACTGTTGAAAAGAGATATGTGATAAGGTATTTCGGTCATGACAGGAGTCTAGAGCGATGGCTACGTGGTGGAGTGGACCTGGGGGAGGGTTTGTAAAATAATGAAAGCATCTTTTCTTTTACTTTTCCAAGAGGGTAATGTCTGGGGGGGGGGAGCCTTGGGAGGGGACAAATCTACAACAGTGAATGAATGGAAATCCAAAGCCTCTGTAAATTTTCACTGAAATTAATAACAAATTTAAATT
>NW_006399857.1:6439027-6441533 GCF_000299155.1 Elephantulus edwardii
GGAGAAAACAGTGCAACAATGAATGAATGAAAACCCCAAAACTCTGTAAATGTTCATTAAAACTAATAAAATTGGATTTAAAAAAAAAGCTAATAGTGGCATGACATTAAGAGTTTGATGATACTGAAAGAAAATTTTAATAGCTATTTTTCTGACTAGTTCTCCAACTTCCTAACTCTTAATCTGTAAACATAAAATTATTCAATAAATATGTTTAAGATCATTATTATGAAATAAAAATTGTGTGATAGTGTCAATAAATTAAGCAGTAATGACCAAAGAACAAAAGGCAAAATAAATTATTCCACATAATATTTGTGAATGCTTTCAGCAAATCTCCTTTATTAATATAAAAGTATTTGTAATGAGAGAGATATAATTATATGTTTATTTTGTTGTTGGTATATGCTATCCAATTAATTCTGAGTCATTGCAACCCCTTGTACAACAGAGCAAAACATGATTTTATTCTACTTCATCTACTAAATAACAGCAAAAGGCATTATTTAACACATCAAGATAATATTTATGACATTAATATTCATTCAAAATACACCTCCTTTGTTGGATGTTCAGGACAATATGAAAGGCACACACATACCAATAAAACAAATGAAAATCTAATCTTTCTGTAACTTTTTACTAAAATAATTTTTTAAAAAATATTTTCCTACATGTATTTGTTACTGTTAAAGCAATCAGTGATTTATTTGTTGTTTTGTATCGAACTGTTGTGTTGTTGTTAAGTGCCGTTGAGTCACAGAAGACCCATAGTGACCCTATGAACAAAAGTCCTGGGCACCTCCTGTATAACTTTCATCCTCTCTCCAGGTTCATAGGGTTTCCAGAGAGAAGCTGTTGTGGAAGTGGGTGCCACTCCTACTTCCAAGCTTGTTTTAATCAGGGAGCTTCACCAAACACTGTCTACCATGTGTAATCATCCTCACATTTGACTCATCAGTGTCACAGTGTTCGGCTTCACAGCAACCACGATTTACCTCTGTACTTGTATCTAACTAAATATTTGAATAGATCATTAAATTGTTAAATAAGTAGATCATTGTAGATAATGTCAGTGGTATAAAGGAAAATAACAATGTTATTTGAGAGGAAAAAGTAGGATAAACAATTCTGATTGAGATCCCCAAGCAAACCACAGAGAAAATGGTGTTTAACCAATTTCCCAGAAGAAAAAAGGGTGTTAAGCCTTGAGGAAAGTCAGTTAAGAAGAGTGTTCCCTAGAAATGATACACTGCTATTGATTCAATCATAACTCAAGTGACTTTATAGGACAGAAATTACTTTCTATAGGGTGCTCATGTCTATAAATCTTTACAGAAGTTAACTACCTGATTTTTTTTCCCTCAAAGAGCAACTGATGGATTCAAATGAGTGATTTCTCAGGTGAAAGCCCTTAGTCCCTGTTTAATCATTGACCTCGAGTGCTTATTACAGAAGATTCAATAGGTTTTAAGTCTCTGAGTTTAAATAGAAGAGTTACTGACATAGTATATTTTATGTAAATACATATGTGTCCTTCCATAAAAATTTATAGCCTTAAAAAAAAAACAAAAAACAACGGATGATCACAATGAGCTGAATCAACACAATAGCACTGGTTTGAGTTTGAGTTTGTTTAATTGTTTTGTTTTTAACAAGAGAGTTAAAACAAATAAAAGAAGCAAAAATAGTGACATGAAATCATTGTGATGGCAGCAAGTTTAAAATTATTGATGTAAGAAGGACAAGAGTAATTAGAACTATTGTTGGTGTTGTTTATTGCCATTGAGCACGACTTATAGCGACCCTATGAACAAAAGACTAGAATCCTTTTTATAATTATAGTTGTTTCTCCAAGTTCATAGAGTTTTCAGAGGCATGTGGTTTAGAAAGTCTATGCCTCCACCAGAAGGAGGGCCTATCTCCTCCTTTACCAGTCAGACCTGATTTAAAAAAAAAAATAAAGTGAATGCCACTCCAGCTTCCAAACCTGTCTTCAACTGGGAGCTCCACCAAACATTGCCGACCACAGGCAGCCATTGCAGCATTTGGTCCTCAATGGCTTAAGTTTCAGCTTCACAGCAAACCTAGATGATCTCAGTGCAACAAAATGACAGAGAAGTGGTGTACAAGTTAGAAGAATATGCCTCCAAAATAAAATAACACTAGACCCTTAGGCCCAATCGACTTTTAAATACAAAGGAGATATACATATATTTGTTCATGTATATATGAACAAAAGGCCTGAGCCTTTATATAACTATCGTCATTTCTCCAAGTTCACAGAATTTCCAGAGGCATGTGGTTTAGGAGGTGGATGTCACTCCTACTTCTAAATTTGAATCGATCTTGAATCAATCTGAGAGCTTCACCAAACATTGCCCATGATGTGTAGCCATTATGGTGTTTGGCACACCTATGACACAGTTGTTTCATTATGTCATTTGAAACCTAAATGGGGCAAGATTCAGTGTTACAGCAAACCCAGATTAACTCATCACACCAA
>NW_006399857.1:6441958-6446739 GCF_000299155.1 Elephantulus edwardii
TTTTATATGTTGTTGTTGAGTGCCATTTAGCACCAACCCTGTAAGCAAAATATCTATTGTCCTTCTTCTACGTTTATAGAGTTTCCACAGGCATATTTAGGATGTGGATGCCACTTCTGCTTCCAAACCTGTCTTTATCAGTGAGCACTACCAAATATTGTTAACCATGTGTAACCATTATGGCATTATGGCACATCATTTGGTATCATTGAATCCAAAGTTACCTCAATACAGGGAAAGGACATAACAGTGCTGTACCATTTAGGAAAATGCTCATTTCAAAGACAAATAAAAACGAGGCCCGAGCGCCTGCCGTTCTAGGGCTCAAATGAATTTTCAAACCATCCAAAAGGAAGATGGTTGAAGAGAAGGCAAAATAAAAGAGCAAGAGATTATACATATGACTTTTAGTATTTAATGATATTGATAAACATGATTAAGTTATCTTTAGCAATTTCAGTGACTCACAATTAAAGTTAAAAATTCAAAAGTTACAATCATAACAAATATGTCATATGTTAATAGTGTGTGTGGCTACTAGGCAATTTTAATGAAAAATTAATTTTAAATAAATTAAGACACATTGGTTTCAAATAATTAAAACTTAAATATTTAAAAGGTATAATTATTTACACACGACTTATTTTCTCCTAAAATACACCTTTGTAGTAACATAATGATAACTTAATAAATTAATATTACTTAATATCAAAGTCCATTTAGTAGTTATAAAAAGAAAATTACTGCTGTTGTTGTTATGTGCCATCAAGTCACCTGCGACTCATAGTGACCCTATGTGCAATTGCTCTGAACTGTGCCCTACCCTGAGCCAATATCAGTAACTCTAACACACCTACTCCTATTGTGCCAGTTGTCGTGTCAAGTCGTCTCATCCAAAGTCTTCCTCTTCTGTGCTGTCTTTCCACCCTTCCAAGCATGATGTCTTTTTTCCAAGGAAAAGTACACATTTGGTAATAATTATTATTTTGTCACCAATACTTCCTTTCATTGATACAGATTAAGATGCAAAAAGGAAAGTATAGAAATAAAGTAGAACAAAAGTAGTAAAAGACAGAAATTGTTCAAGGCAGAAACTTTTCAGAAAAGAAAACTCAACTTTTTACATTAATACAGAACAACAGAAAAACAGCAAGCTTCACTCTGTCACAAATGACTATCAGATAGTCCCTTAGCATTCCATCATTCTCAGGTTTCACTGTATATATCATATTTAAAGCTACTACAATGCATTTTATTGTGGATCCAAGGAATATGAAAATGTTAACAGTTTCAATCTTCTATTGGTCTAGTGGTAGAAATTTTTGCTTTTCTTGGTATTGAGAGGAAATCCATACTGAAAGCTACATTCCTTGATCTTCTGCAACAAATGATTCATATCCTCTTCACTCTCAGCAAGTGAGGTTGTGTGATCAGCATAGTGCAGGTAACTGATGAGTCTCCTTCCAATCCTGAAGCCACACCCCTCTTCATAGAGTCCAGCTTCTTCGATAATTTGCTCATCATATAAATTAAACATGTATGGAGCTAGCATACAACCTTGATGCACTCCCTTACCAATTCCAAACCATACAGAGCTCCCCTGCTCTGTTCAGCTCCCCTGCTCTGTTCACACAACAGTCACAGATTCCACACGAGCACAATCAAGTGCTCTGGGACTCCCATATTTCTCAGTGTCAGCCACAACTGTCAAACGTGATTCACACAGCCAATGCCTTTGCATAGTCTATAAAGCACAAGATATTCTTGTGGTATTCCTTATTTGCAGCCAGGATCCATCTGACATCAGCAATGATATCCCTGGTGCCACAGCCTCCTCTAAATCCTGCTTGAACTTCTGGCAATTCCTTTTCTATGTACTGTTCCTGCCTTTTTTAAATGCTCTTCGGCAGTATTTTGCTCGTAGGTGATACCAATGATGTTGTTGTTGTTGTTGTTGTTATGTGCCGTCGAGTCGCCTGCGACATTTCATAATTTCCACATTCAGTTGGATTACCCTTCTTAGGCATGGGAACAAATATGGACCTCTTCCAATCAGTTGGCCAGATAGTTGTCCTCCAAATTTTCTGACATAGACTTATGAATACATCCAAAGCTATACCTGTTAATTTAAACAAGTTAATTGCTATTCCATTATTCCAGTGGTACAAGAAGTCAGGAAATAAGAAGACACATTGCAATGGGAAAATCTGCAGTTAGGGACCTCTCCAAAATATTGAGGAATAGTGATGTCAGTTTGAAGACTAAGGTGCATCTGATTTAGGCCATAGTCTTTCAGATTGTCCTCCAGATTACTAACTATGCATCCGAGACTTGGGCAAAAAATAAACATGAGAGAAAAAGGATTGATGTCTTTGAACTGTGATTTTGAAGAAGATAATTTAGTGTTCCATGGACAGCCAAGAGAATGAACAGATATATCTTGGAGATGGTGTGGCTGGAGTGTTCTTTGGAGGCAAGAATGATGAGGCTTCACCTCACATACTTTGGACATATTGCTAGGAGAGACTATTCCTTAGAAAAGGACATGATTTTGGGAAGGATGG
The DNA here is from genome assembly GCF_000299155.1 of Elephantulus edwardii. Lineage (NCBI taxonomy): Eukaryota > Metazoa > Chordata > Mammalia > Macroscelidea > Macroscelididae > Elephantulus > Elephantulus edwardii. Next base: position 6,444,523 of record NW_006399857.1, read on the forward strand.
AGGATCAGCAAAGGAGAAGACCTTCAACTAGGTGGACTGACAGGGTGACTGGTGCAATGGACTCTTGTGTGTCATGAAGTGTGAGGATGGCACAGAACAGAACAGGGTTCATATCATTTGTTCTTAGGGTCACATTGAGTTGTGCTCAACTTGATGACACCTAACAACAACAATAACAATGACAACAATGCATTTAAATTTAATTGGCTGAAAGAAAAGACTTTGTACAATTTGTCACATCCAAAAAAGTTACTTCACTCAGTAAGTTATTTTGTTTAGTAGTACAATAACCAATGGAAGGAATAATGTGTTTTGATTTGTTTTGGCAGAGGAAATGAGCTAAATGTAAAATTTTACCAAAATCAGACCAGACTACTAGAGACTTCAGAGAGCAGCTACATAGACATAGATGGTATCCCTGCCCTCATTGCCAAACACCAGATAGAGTGCAGCAGCCATGCGGAAGGTAGTCTCCAGCTGTGCTGCACACCAACACCACCAAGGACAACTATGAACTTTAGAAGAGGCCTGTATAGGCAGGAGATATTCCCACCAGGCTACTGGAGATCTGTGAGTGCAGATGTATAAAGTGTTCCCTTCCCCATTCCTATATAGAGAGTGAGTAGCAGCCATGGGCAAGTTGATCTTAACCTACACTGTCATCCACCATGGCCAATTACAAACTTTCAAAGATGTAGGGATCATTCAGGCTAGAGTTCTACAGGGATGTGCTACAGTACAAATAGAAGTTATAGGACATTAGGAAAGTCCAACTACTCACTGCATAGGACCAAAAGGAATCCTACTATAGGAAGTTGTCCTTCACCGCAAAGGGAACACTATAAGTCTACAACTAATCCATAATATCATAAAGACACAATAGAAATGGCCTAACACATACCAATAAAATATTTACATAATATCAAGAAAGTGCCAAATAGCACCAAATATTATGGAAAAAAAAACCCAAAATAACCCTTCTTCTAAAAAATGGAACATATTACATATCCAATGAATAGTCCAGAGGAGTCAAAGTAACAACTACAAAAGAAGGTTCAAATGACAGAAGGAAAAATGGAAGCTATAATAAAAGTAAATATCATGGAGACAAGGAAACAAGAAAAAAAATACTGATACGGAGTTAAATGAAGAGCCACCGAGAGTGGGGTTTATTAGGAAAGTAAATTGGAGAGTGGAGCAGGCAAGGAATATCAACCAGTGCAAGTTCGAATTTAACCCAATTGTTCCAAGGTACAACTGCTCACTTAATCCAGACTCCAGTTTCAGTACAGCAAGAAACTTTTCCTTCCATCATCAAAGGCAAGGACAGCAAAAACCTTTATCTATGGTCTGCATCTCAGGACTAATCTGGTTACATACTTGACACAGTTTCTCCACAGCAATGCCACAGTCTCTCCAACACCATCACCAGGGTCTTGATCACACCAGGGTCTTGATCACCCCAGGGTCTTCCTCCAATAACCCTCATCTCTTGCTGCGAAGTTTACTTTAGGGAAGTAATAAGTCAGCCTATCAGGGAACCCCAGGACTCCCTGCTCCTCAAATGAGGAATCCTTCTTAATTTATCCATTCATCATACTACATGGACAGTGCTGAAAGAACAAGTCTAAACTCAGTCTGTCTCTTCATTATTGTGTATCTCCCATTTCCACTTATCAAGTGGACCCAGGTGGTCACCACGAGTTGAGCATACTTGCAAGCTTTCATTAATATTAAAATTCTTAGAAAGAAGTTCAGAGGCTTCTGCCTTCTTCTCATTAAGTAGACCCAGGCGACCACCATAAGTATACTTGTTAGCCCTAACTTGCCTCTCTGTTTATTGGCATATTCTTTTTCTGCTTGTCTGTTTCTAGATGTAATGCTCCTCTGAGTACTGAGTGGGGCTTAATCTTACCATACCAGATTCTACTATTGTAAATATTCTTTAGGGGGAAATTTTCCCTTTTTTACCCAATTGATATCCAACTGGCTTACACTTTTCATCTAATTACCAGTGTAGTTTTAATTCCAATCACTGTGTCAATCTATCTTATCCAGAGTATTCCTCTCTTGAGCTGTCCTTTCACACTTCCAGGCATGATGGCCTTCTCCAGTGATTCGTCCTTTCTGGCAACATGCCCAAAGTATCTGAGACAGAGGTCTTACCCTCTAAGGAACGGACTTGTTTTCACCCTCTCCAGGACAAACCTGTTGGTT
>NW_006399857.1:6455684-6466466 GCF_000299155.1 Elephantulus edwardii
TAAGCTATAAGATTCCTAGTACCACAACCTCTTCTAAATCCAGCTTGCACATCTGGCAGTCCTCTGTTGACATTGTTCTAAAGGTTTTTGGATAATTTCAGCAGAATCTTGCTTGCATGGTATTGCAATGGTATTGTTTGATAATTCTCACACTCTGTTGGGTCACCTTTCTTTGGAATAGGAACAAATATCTATCTTTTCCAATCAGTCAGCCAGCTGGTTGTCCTCCAGATTTCTTGGCCCAACTTAGTGAGCACATCCAGGGCAGCATCTGTTTGTTGAAACATGTCAGTTGGTATGCCGTCAACTCCTGGAGCCTTGTTTTTTGACCATAGATTCCTGGGTCTATTTCTAAGTTCTCAATTCTGTTTCATTGGTCAATGTGCCAGCCATTATACCAGTACCATGCTGTTTTGATTAATGCTCCTGTGTAGTAGGTCTTGAGGTCATGATAGGAACTCTTATACATTGCTAATGGGATTATAAAATAGCACAACTTTTCTGGAAAGCAGTTTGCACTTCCTCAAAAAGCTGAACATAGGAATTCCATATGACCCTGCTATTCTACTATTTGGAGTATACACTGAGAAAATGAGAACTGAGGCACAAATGGAGACTTGTATACCAATTTTCATAGCAGTGTTATTCACCATTGCAAGAACATGGAGACCGCCCATATGCGCAACCACAATAGAATTGATTGAGGATTTATGGTATATTCAGACAATGGAATACTATGCAGCCCTCATGGGCAATGGTTTTGTAAACTATACTTAACTTGGGAGGGATTGGAGATCATTACGCTGAGTGAACTAACTCAGTCCCACAAGGGAAAATGTTGTATAAAACCATTGTTGTAGAATGAGTTTGAGGATCCAGGGGGGAGAGGGAAGAGGATAGAAACAGAGGGATGAAGATGTGCGGGCGTAGAGAGGGATTCATCTTGGGGTTGTACAATTTAATGGGTGGTGGGTTGAGGGAAATTGGAAGAATCTGGTCTGAAAACCAATGCATTTGAATTTTATAAATAAATGAGAGAGAGAGAGAGAGAGAAGACACACAGAGAGAGAGAAATGAACCAGAATTTCTAGAAGCCAGAGCAAGAGGAAGAAATAAGAAATTCATGGAGCTGAATTCAGAAAGACAAAGTATTATAATAAAATCTATGAAGAGCTGGAGTCAGAAAATCAAAAGGAATGAATTTGCTTAGCATTTCTTAAGCTGAAGGAACTGTAAAACAAACTTAAACCTCGAGTTCCAATACTTAAGGATGCTATGGGAAGAATATTGAATGATCCAGGAATCATCAAAAGGTGGTGGGAGAAGTATAGATAGTCACTGTACTAATAAGAACTGGTTAATCACAATAGGACCAATTAAAACTTTAATCCTTTTTTATTACCCTCTATAACAACATAATATTGTGACATAGAAAGAGGATATAAATATCATACATAGACTTTTAAAAAATAATTTTAATGAGCATTTACAGAGATTTTGGATTTCCATTCATTCATTGCTGCACTTCTCTCTCCGCCCTCCCCCCCTCCCCCTCCAGTTCGCTCCTCTCTTTCAAAAGTAAAAGAAACATTCCTTACCTGGTACACAATCCCCTCACACCATTCTCAGATTCATCTTCATTCACCTTCATATCCTTTTGTCTCAGATAATTAACTAGATTCTCAACTTTTGTTTCCACTTTAGGAACAGCAAAGATAACCTTTTGTGTTTTCTCCCCCACTTTCTGGGAAAAAATCATAACCATATCAACTGTGTATCTTCACAAGACTTACGTTTAATAACCAAACCATGTTTCTGTGACTCTGAAACAATGAATCCTACTCCTTCTGACACAGTTGCCTAAAAAGGGAGAAAAAAGACAAGAGTTTGCATCAAGAGTGTAAAAGAAACATATTGACTGGGGAAATAATCGTTGACAATGACATCTCAGACAAGGATCTCATAAAGAAAACTTACAGAACACTAAAAGACTTCTACAAGAAAAGGACCAAATAAATCAATTATAAAATGGGCAAAAGACATGGAAAGACTTTTCACAAAGACATATTTTCTGATAATCATGAGAAACTTGATGAAAGGTTCAGAATAACTGACAGTAAATGAGATGTTAATTAAAGCCACAATGAGATATCATCTTACCCCAATAGCAGTGGCAAAGTTTAAAAGGACAGCACACAATTAATGGAAAGGATTTCAAGAGTGGAAATCTCATATACTGTTGGTGGGATTGTAAAATGCCTCAACTATTCAGGGAGTAGTTTAACATTTCCTCAGAAAGTTAAACATAAAAATAACGTATAATCAGGCTATTCCAGTGCGAGGTATATAGCCAAAGGAAAATATAACTGAAATACAAATGTGGATTTATATGATGTTCATAGTACCATTATTCACTATAGCAAGAAAATGGAAATAGCTCAAATGTCTATCAAAAAGTGAATGGATTGAGAAACTGTGGCACATTCACAAAACAGAATATTATGCAGCACTCAGGAGGAGCAATTTCCTAAAAATACTACGTAACACTGGAGGGGCTGGACAGTATTATAATGAGTGAACTAACTCAGTCTTATAATGATAAAAACTGCATAAAACCATTATTGTAAAAATTGAAGGAGGCTTAGAAAGATGTATGTTGTTGTTGGTGTGTTGTCTGCCATTGAGTCATCTGTGACACACAGAGATCCCACGTACAATAGCTCTGAACCCTGCCCTATACTGAGCCAATCTCGCTAATTTAATCTGATTGCCTGAGCATTATGTAAATCCATCTTATCTGAGATCTTCCTCTCTTGCACTGTCCCTACACCCTTCTAAGCATGATATCCTTCTTCAAGGACTGGTCCTCCTGGAGTGCTCAAAGTATATGAGATGTTGTTGTTGTTGTTGTTTTTGTTAAGTGCCATGGAGTCGCAGGCGACTCATAGCGACCCTTTGAAGGAGAGTCCTCCACGCTTAGGTGCCTTTCATCCTCTCTCCAGGTTCATAGGGTTTCCAGAGGCAAGCTATTATGGAAGTGGATGCCACTCCTCCTTCCAAGCTTGTTTTAATTGGGGAGCTCCACCCCATTCTCTGTCCATATTGAGTAGCCAATCATTAACACATTTGAGGCACCAGTGTCACGGTGTTCAGCCTCACAGTATATGAGATAGAGCTTCAAAAACCTTGCCTTCAAGGAGAAACTTGGTTTTGCTTTCTTCGAGACAAATCTATTTGTTTTCCTGCCCGTCCATTGTATGTTCAATACTTTTCTCCAGCACCATAATACAAAGACAATGCTTCCTGTTCTGTAATCTTCAGTCATTGTTCAGCTCTCCGATCCATAGCAAGTAATTGTGAAAACCATGGCCTAGATCAGATGCATCTTAATCTCTAGACTGATGTCATTGCTCTTTGGAGAGGTCCCTAACAGCAGACTTGCCCAATGTGTGTCTTTTGATTTCCTGACTGCTGGTGCCAAGAGCATTGACTATGGAACAGAACAAGCTGAAATTGTTAACAATTTCAATGTCTTCTCCATCCATCATGATGCTGTCTATTGGCTCTGTGGTGAGAACTTTTGTCTTCTTGATGTTAATCCTCTACCCATATTGAAGACAACGTAATGAAGACTACAGTATACAAGGATCCAAATGAGAAAGAGGAGGGGAACAGGAGGTCTGAGTGGGAGAGGAAGCATAGAGTCACAGAGTTTGGTAGGTGGAGGGAGGAGCTGATGGAATTAGAAAGTATCCAGTAAGAATCTGAAAAGAAGGCATAATAGTGGGCATAGATCAATGGTGTTTAAGCTATGTGGCAATGATAGTACAAAATCTACAGTTTGAATAAAGGAATGTGTGAAACATATATGAAAGAAACACAAAGCATATTAATTTTGTGTGGAAACCACTATAAGATATAATACATTTAAGAAGAATGAAAGTACCAAAATCAAAGATAATTAACAACTTAGCCTAAAAATAGATTTAAGGGCTGAGATCCTAATTGTTGTGTCTATTCATTCAGAGAGCTATACCTCTAGGCAATTTTAATTTATGTGAAATATTTCTTAGTATATTTCAATTATATAAGACTGTCAAGAAAGCTCACACAAGATCCATTGGCAAGACCATATAAATCTCAATTATAATTATCCCAAACCCTTGTGATGGTTGACTATCATTCTTGGTAAGCTATTTTTAAAATATTTTGCTTCCATATGCTAGAAAAATCTAACTAACTAGGTATACATTTTAAATATTTATTTATTACAATCTTTTACAACATAGCATATATAGTTTTTTCATATTTATATTTGTAATGGAAGTCAAAATTTGTCATCACATGATTTTCTTAGTTTTATGGCCTTTAGAAATTTCACTTATAACACATTCATAGCTTGATTCTCCTTGAGCCCTCATGAATCTTGATTTTACAGCATAAGCACAAATGCAGTCGAACACGGTTTTCATTTAAATTATGTGAAATTGATATTGTGCTGCATTCAAATGTCATATGAAATAATATATCTGGTCATGGCAGGGTGTCAGAGACAATGGAACAGAATGTTTTAAAAGGAAGCACTGGATTTTTACCTCTTCATGAACTTCAAATTTCCACCAAGGGAGAATTCTTACAGTGTCGGGGTTCTTCTACCACTGGATTTAATTACAAGCAATAATGTAGTATTCTTAATCTAAAGTCATAGAGCCAATTGAAAGTACAGATGTTCAGAAATAATTATTATTATTGCTGAAGATAAAGAATTTATGCTTACATGACTGTCATTAAAGCCCTTTTTTTTGCTGAGTCTTTAAGAAATTCATTTGCTAACTTATTTCCAGCTGATATTAATACATTTATCATTTCACAAGAAAGAGAACCTAAATATTTAAATGCAAACAGTTTCCCAGAGATTAACTGTGTATTTAGCTCATTTAGGGGAGAGAACAAATATATCAATAAAATGCCTGCTAAGATTGTCTTTTAAAGTCATTTAAAATGCTGGAAAAAACGGAATTAAACATTGCTATTTCTATTCTGCTATCATAAAGTGACAATTAGTGGAGAATGGTGTTCACTTAAAATGTAAACTTTGGTTTTCCTGATAATATAACCAAATATATAGTATTAAGTATATATATTAGGGCTTTTGGTTTGTATAAATCTATGTATAGTTGCAAACATATTGACCGTTTTGTTTTATTGATGTTTAAATCAAGTTGGAGGCTTTCACTAATGTTTAAATCGACCTTGTAGTCCTGATTGTAACGTTTCTACCTTACTCTCAGTGTGATGAAACTTCAAAAATCACTGGAATCCAATTCATGTTCATTGTAAAAATTAAAATATGATTGAAATATTTATTATAACATTATATTGAAAAATGAACAGGGCAAAGAGTAATGTCTATAGATCATATATGTAGATATGAGCATGAAAGTAAAGTGGTTTTATTTTGTCAAGTATAAATCAATACTCTGTGAAGTGTAAAAATATGCTGTCTTATGAACAAATTCCCAAGTTTGGAAAATAATAATTTTAAACAGAGTTGTCCGAATTCCATTGATGATGCTTAGTATCTCTCTAAAGTGATTATGTTATTGAATAGATTTAACTTCAACTCTGTCACTTACATTTTGGTAAAATCATTGGAAGAAACTAATGTAGTGTCTGAATTTAAATATGTGATTAATGTTAAAAAATATTAATATTGTAAGTTATCTGGACTGCACAAGTCGTTTGCTTCCAACTATTAACTAACCAGAAAACTGGTGATTTGAATACAACCAGGTGCAATTTCAAAGAAAGGCTTGGATACCTATGTCCATAAAGATTATAATTAAAAAACTCCATAACAAGGCACAGTTCTATTCTGTAAAAGATGGGTTTCCATGACCAGAATAAACTTGATGTCAAGGAGTTTCTTTTAACTTCTAGTATTGTATTACAATATAATTTTACTCCCAGGTTTTTTTTGTGTTGTGGTGGTTTGGTTTTGTTTGTTTTTTTTTTTTTTTTTCTTTACCAAGGTGTTGGAAATAAGTGTATCAGGTTTACCTAATGCTGCCCAGGTAAGCTAGACATGAATATATGAAAAGAATAATTTTATAGTACTGTAAGTATATTTTCTAACACAGCAGGAATTATTAATCAGCCCTTCCTATGCTCTGGAAGAAATATCTCTGAAATCTCATGGTCTCAAGTTGCACAGCGTAATCACAGGAGGAATGTTTTCAAACTTGGCCTGCTGCTTAGGCTCTGTTAGTTTAAAAAGCTATATATATTTCATTACCTAAAAATTGTTTGTATTTTAAGTATCAGAATTATGATATGAATGAAACAGACTTATAGTTATATTAAATACTAGGTAAGTTTGAATATTGATTCACTGCTAATTGAATTCTACTATAAACCACAGCTACCCGTATACTTTTGTTTTTCTGATGCTATGTTCAAATACAACAGACAGATTCTTATCATGAGTTTCTTTCTCTGCAATGCTGAAAACAAAACAAAAAAATAAAAGATTTGTGGAAGATAGGAAGATGTGAATTGTTCTCTGTGGCTAATTGACATCAATATACTATAAAATGCTAACAGAATAAACAAATCTGTCTTGAAGGAAATGCAACCATGACACAACTTAGAAACAAGGATGCTGAAATTTTTTCTCATACAATTATGGTATGTTTTGTGTATGTGGAGAGGTAATTGTCAATCCTTGAAAAATACTTCGCACTCAGAAAAATAGGAGAGAAACTTTCGCCCAAAAGAAAAGGAGACCCACAATGGCATTGGTTGACACAGTGCTGCAAAAATGGGCTCTAATATGATGTAGATCTTAAGAAAGGTACAGGATAAGGCAAGTTTGTGATTGGTAGTTTAAAGGGTTTCTATGATTTGTAGTTGACAACAATACCTAACAACAAGAACAAAAATTAATCATGATTTAGCCTGTTTAGGACCAATCCACTCTGACGACACTCACAAATCCAGATTCATGTCTTAAAACTGAGGCCTAACTTTTTTTTTTTTAATGTTTTCACAGTATCATTTATTACATGGTGTAATACTGCTTTACTCTTTCTCTTTTGGTGTGGAAAGTCTCTGGGTCCTATTGGGCCGACTGGATGCCTCTTGCTGAGAACCAATGGGAACCTGAAGCATGGGAAGACATGTGGTCTTTGAAAACTTGTGTGGATTCAGAGGTGCATTTTTTTTCTCTGTTGGTATGAAAAGTCTCTAGGTTCTATTGAGATGGCTATACACCTCTTGCTGGGAACTAATGAGAACCTGAAGCATGGATGGGCCTATGGACTGAAAAGTCGTATGGGCCTGGTGGATAGAAAGTTATGCTAGCAAGTCAAAGGTGGGTGATTTTAATCTGTGGCCCTCAGGCCTGGATTTAGTTGTTTTTGGCAAAAATTCTTCTAAGTAGTATAGCACTAGTCTCTTCATTTGCTGTATGGAGGTGACTCGTGGTTACTCTGATGCTGAACACTGTGACACTGATGTGTTAAATGTGAGAATGATGACCCATGGTGGACAGTATTTGGTGGAGCTCCTTGATTAAAAAAGCCTGGAAGCAAGAGTGGAATCCACTTCCGAAATAGCTTGCCTCTGGAAACCCTATGAATTTGGAGACATAATTAAAGTTATGCAATCGCTCAGGCCTTTTGTTCATAGGGTTGCTATGAGTCATCTACAACTTGATGGCACTTACCAACAACAACAACATAGAGAGAGGTCTGTGGGCCTGGTGGATAGAAAATTATGCTACCAAGTCAAAGGTGGGTGATTTTAATTTGTGGCCCTCAGGTCTGCTTTCAATAGTTTTTGGTCAAACATCCTTCTAAGTGGTATGGCACTGGTCTGTCCATTTGCTGTATAGAAGTGACTCATGGTTGCTGTGATGCTGAACACTGTGTCACTGATGTGTCAAATGATAAAATGGTTACCCATGGTGGACAGTATTTGGTGGAGCTCCCTGATTAAACACACTTGGAAGCAGGAGTGGCATCCACTTCTGAAATAGCTTGCCTCCGGAAACCCTATGAAAATGGGGAAATGATGAATGGTATACAATTGTGCATGCCTTTTGTTCATAGGGTCAGTATTAGTCATCTCTGATTCGGCAGCACTTAACAACAACAACAACTGCTTTACTCGACCTAAGTCATTGACCAATGTCCTTGGTGGTCCTGCTCTATGTTTAACACATGTAAGTATAGATATAATAAGTGCCATTGAGTCGAGTATGACTCATAGTAGTCTTATGAAGAACGGGTCTGAATCCTATCCTATTCTGTGCCATCTTCTTCATCTTTGATTGAGTCCATTGCTTCAGTTATTGTGTCAATATATCTGGTTGAGGGTCTTCCTCTCTTTTGCCAGCCCTGCACCTTTTCAAGTATGATGTCTCTCTGTAATGAATAGTCTCTGGTAGCAATATTTCAAAGTATGTAAGACAAAACTTTGCTATCTTTGCCTCCAAGGAGCACTCTGGATGCATGTTCACCAAGACCAATTTGTTTATTCTCTTGGCAGTATATGGGATAGTCCATATACTTCTCTAGCATTAGAGATCAAAGGCATGGATTCTTCATCTGTCATCCTTATTCTTTATCCAGATGTCTGAAGCATAGTATGTGATTAAAAAGACTATGGCCTGGATCAGGCAAAGTTTACTCCTCAATTTGATATCATTGCTCCTTAAAAATTTGGAGAGGTCCTTGACTATAGACTTTCCTGGTGTTATTTGTTTACTGATCTTGATCGTACAACCAAGAGCAAATGGTGATAAAGGAATAAGTTCAAGCTGTACTCTTGAAGGCACTGGCAAAAAATAATGCCCTAATAATTGATGAGATTTCATTTGATGTGTTTCAGTTAAGAGATGTATCCCTGGATATGCTCATCATTCTAAGCCAGGAAAGTTGGACCACAGTTCCCTGGATGAGTGACTGGAAGAGAATCATATCTGTTCCTATTCCCAGGAAAGGTTATCCAACAGAATGTGGAAATTATTGAACAATAGCATTAATATCACATGCAAGCAAAACACTACTAAAGATCATCTGAAATCATCTAGAACAGTACATACACAGAGAACTTCCAGAAATGCAAGCTGGGTTTAGAAGAGGTCATGGAAATAGGAATATTATTGCTGATGTCAGATGGGTTCTGACTGGAAGAAGAAAATTCCAGAAGAATGTCTTTTTGTGCTTTATTGACTATGCAAAAGCAATGTGTGGATCATAGCAAAACATGGCAACTATAAAAAAAGAATAAGGATCCTAGAATATTTAATTATTTAATTCTCCTTATGTGCAACTTATACCTAAGCCATGACGCTGTTGTGATAACAAAGCAAACCTATGCTATATAACTTAAAATTAAGAAAGGTATGCATTAAGTTGTGTTCCTTTTCTGTATCTATTTGATCTGTATGCAGAACAAACTACTCAAGAACCTGGACTCTATGAAGAAAAATGTGGCATCAGAGTCAGAGGAATACTCAACAACCTACTCTATGCAAATAACACAATCTTGCTTGCTAAAAATGAGGACTTGAAGTGCTTTCCACAGAAGATCAAAGATAACAGCCTTCCATATGGATTGAATTTGAGCATCAAGAAAGCAAAAATTCCCACCACTGGACCAATAGATAAGATTATGATTGATGGATAAAATACTGATACTTTCAAAAACTTTATATTACAAGGATTCTCAATTAAAACTCCTAGTACCAACAATCAGGACCAATATGGAAGTTCTAAATAATTTCTACCATATTATAATATTCTCCTAAATGAGACAACTGTGTTTCGTATTTCACAATGATATCATCTAAATCTGGAATAAAGCTAAAGCAGTTGCTATCAAGTCAATTTTAAGTTATGATGACCATATATATGCAGAGTAGAAATGTCTCCCATAGGATTTCAAAAATATTATTCAAAAGAGGATTATCAGACCTTTCTTTGAGATGTCTGAGTATGTTCAAACTATCAATAGTTAGATTAGTTTTTCATCGTTTAATCGTTTGTGTTCTCTGCTGATGTGTTGCTCCAGTCGTTTTTGGATAATCTTCAGAAGAATCTTGCTTGCATGTGAAATCAATGATATATAGTTTCCACACTCTGTTGGGTCACCCTTCTTTGGAATGGGAACAAATATAGATCTCTTCCAGTCAGTTGGCCAAGTGGGTTTAGGAGGTTTAGAAGGAGTCGTGGTACTAGGGATATTGTAGCTAATGTTAGATGGATCTTAGCTGAAAGCAGGGAGTACCAGAAAAATGTCTATCTGTGTTTCATTGATTATGCAAAGGTGTTTGACTGTGTGGATGGATCATAACAAACTGTGGCTGACTCCGAGAAGAATGGGAATACCTGAACACTTGATCATGCTAATGAGAAACCTCTACTTGGACCAAGAGGCAGTTATCAGAACAGAGCAAGGAAACATTGTATGGTTCAAAATTGGGAAGGGCACACACCAGGGATGTGTCTTGTCTCCATACCTTTTCAACCTGTATGCAGAACATATTATCCAGGAGTCTGGGCTCTATGAGGAGAAATGGGAGGTCAAGATTGGTGGAAGATCTATGAACAATCTGCGTTACGCAGATGATACAATCCTGCTTGCTGAAACTGAGGAGGACCTGAATCATTTGCTGCCAGAGGGTCAAGGACTGCAGCCTACAATATGGACTACGGCTCAATGTAAAAAAGACAAAGATTCTCACCACTGGACCAATTGGCAGCATCAGGATGGATG
>NW_006399857.1:6466566-6473166 GCF_000299155.1 Elephantulus edwardii
TTTTTTGCTATTTCCTTCAAAACAGCTTGGACTTCTTCCTTCATCACCATAGGCTCTTGCTCAAATGTTATTTCATTAAATTCTTCTGTATGTGCCAATTCCTTTCTATACAATGACTCAGTATATTCCTTCCATCTTCTTTTAATACTTCCTGGATCATTTAATATTCTGCCTAAAGCATACTTGATTATAACCACTAGAGGTTTGAATTCGTGCTTCAGTTCCTTGTGCTTAAGAAATGCTGAGCGAGTTCGGCCCTTTTGATTTTCTGACTCTAGCTCCTTAAATATTTCATTGTAATATTTTGCTTTGCCATCCTGTGCTGCCTTTTGGAATCTTCTTTTCAGCTCTTTTGTATCTGGAATTCTTCCTTGTGCTTTGGCTTTTCTAAGCTCCAGTGCAATCTTCAGAGTTTCTTCTGTCATCTACTTTGGTCTTTTCTTCCTCTTCTGTCTGACACCACCCTGCTTGCTGAAACGGAGGAAGACCACATGCACTTGCTGCAGAGGGTCAAGGACTACAGCCTTCAGTATGGACTGAGGCTCAATGTCAAGAAGACAAAGATTCTCACCACTGGACCAATTGGCAGCGTCAGGATGGATGATGAAGAGATTGAAAGTGTTCACAGCTTCAGTTTGCTTGTCTCCACAGTCAACACTCTTGGCACCAGCAGTCAGGAAATCAAAAAGTGTATCGTGATTGGAAAGTCTGCTGTTAGGGACCTCTCTAAGGTACTCAGGAGCAACAGTGTCCCTCTGGAGACTAAGGTGCGCCTGATACAGGCCATGGTCTTTGCAATCGCTTGTTATGCATCAGAGAGTTGGACAATGACTAGGGAGGACAGAAGGAGAGTGGATGCTTTTGAGCTGTGGTGCTGGAGAAGGGTATTGAATGTACCATGGACTGCTGGGAAAACAAACAGATTCACCTTGGAGAGAATTAAACCAAGCTACTCCTTGGAGGCAAGGATTCTGGGGTTTTGCCTGACATACTTTGGACATGTTGCCAGGAGGGACGGGTCCTTGGAGAGTGACATCATGCTTGGGAGGGTGGAGGGACAGCGCAGGAGGGGAAGACCCTCTATGAGATGGATTGATTCGGTGACTGGGGTAATTGGGATGGGTGTGTCAGAGGCGGTGTGGTTGGAGCAGGATAGAGCAGGGTTAAGGCTGTTGTGCATAGGGTCGCTATGAGTCGGAAACGACTCGACGGCACATAACAACAACAACAACATATCTTCATTGAGAGGTTCCAGAAATCCTCAGTTGTACTATTCCAAGAATAAGCTTACAGTGACAAAACCAATAAACAAAACACTCCAAACAAACAATAAACAAACCCTAACCTACTATGAATTACATTAGACATAATTGATAGGAGTCAGAAGTGTGAAGGGGGAAAAAATTAAAGCAAAAAACCTCATTATTCCCATAAGCTGATCTCCACTCATGATGACGTATCACTATGTACTCCAAAGCTGTACATTTTTCCCCCGGTGAAGAATTAAGACTTTCTTATATTTCTCCATCATTATAGTTAGTGCATTTCAATTAGTAGTCCCACCAGAGCTCCTGAGATACACAGATCTCAACTGCATAAATGATAAATTTTAATGTTAACAAATACATTTAAATCATAAGAATAAATTGAAGTTATAAATAAAAAGCAAGAGATCGAAAATCAACAAACATTAAGAAAGAATCCACTATGTTTCAGTCAGGTGAAACTTATAGTGCTCTTCCATTTATTTTCAAAGACTGGAAATTTTTATGGGAGAAGATTTCATATAATTATGGAATGTTTTAAGAATAAGAGAAAAAATGAGAATAATTTATGACATAATGTTGTAAAATTAGAGGAAATATTTAAAAAATAAGGCAATAGATTAAAAATAAAACAGTAGAGGGAAAAAGTAAAATCCATGTACAAAAAGTAACAAAAATGTGGTTAACAATAGTAGAATTAATATTTAATTTACAGTGAGTGAGCATGACAGGAGAAGAGCTGATGACTTTGAGCTGTGGTGTTAAAGAAAGATACTGGAAACCCCATTAATGGTTAAAAGAAAAACAAGTATGTTTTGGAGAAAGTACAGCCAGAATTCTCCTTGGAGGCAAAGATGATAAAGCTTCACCTTAAATACTTTGGGCATGTTGCTAAAAGAGGCTGTTCTTTGAGGAGGAACATCATGCTTGGGAAGACAAAGGTTGACAAAGGAGAGCAAGACCCTCAACCAGCCAGATTGACAGAGTGACTACCACAATGGGCTGTATTGTGTAAAGATGTGTGAAATTGGCACAGGATAGGACATAGTTCAGATCTGTTGTTCATCAGATCACTATGGGTCATACTCAAAAAAATGTAAAAAAAAATTTAAAAAACCACCTAACAACAAAAAAAGACAACATCCTTAAAGTTCTAAAGAGTAAGTGTAACAGTTTAAAAATCTAAGATGTGCCTGTTCCCAGCCAGGTTGTTGTCAATTGCTTTCTATGCATCTGAAAGTCGGACAATGACTGAAGAAAACTTAAGAAGAATCAACGTCTTTGAACTGTGGAGTAGAAGTGAGTATTGAATGACTGCTAAAAGAACAAACAAATCTGTTTTGGAGGAAGTATAACCAAAGGGGTTCTTAGAGGCAAGGATGGTAAAATAAGCATGTTGTCTAGAGAAATGAGCCGTGTAAAAACCCATCATACTAGATTGGTGGAGGCTCAGTGAAAGTGAGGAAACTTCTTAGTGAAACGGATTGACAATGGTTATAACAATGGGCTTAAGTGTGACCGAGACTATTAGAATGCACAAGATGGACAATATTCAGTGTTCATATGAATCTGGTTGACTGACTGCTGCACCTACTACCACTTAATAACAGTTACGTTTTCAATTGATATAATAGAAATCAGAATAAAATGAAATTACAGCATCAATACCATGAGAAACATGGTCTTTCTGATTACTAGCTATGCATCTGAGACCTGAACAATAAATGATGACAGAAAAAGGATTGATGCTTTTGAACTGTGGGATTGGAGAAGAGCACTGAATGTCCAATGTCTTGGAGAGGATGCAGCCTGAGTGCCTTTTGGAGGCAAGAATGATGCAGCTTTGTCTAATATACTTTGGACATATTGGTGGGAGGTGTTATTCCTTAGGGAGAGATGTGATGTTGCAAAGAAGGAAGGTTTGGCATAGGAGAGGAAGACCCTCAACCAGGTGGATTGACAAGATGACTGCGACAATGTTCTCTTGTGTATCAGGAAGTGTAAGTATGGCACAGGACAGGACTGGTTTCAGATCTTTAGTTAATAGGGTCGCTGTGCATCGTACTTGACTGGATGGCACCTAACAACAACCACCACCACCATAAGAAAATGCCAACATCCACCGCAAATATTACATAACATCAAAATAGAAAAAAAATTGTGGTTGAAAAATCACTTTTTAAGAACGTAAAGTATTTTAGGACTAATGAAAGCTGGTAGAATATAATTCTAAAATATGTTAACAAATGTGTTACAAAAGCAATGGTCTGAGATGCATTAAGGATAATTTGAAAATAAAATAATATGATCACTAATTGAAACTCTTAAGCATTGTGTTTGTTTGTTTTAAAATAAATTATATCATTGGTTTAGTCCATAGAGCATTGTGTAACTAACTAAATGACCACAGGAGAAAGTTGGAAATCTTCTTCTCATTAAGATTTATATTCTCAGAAAGCTGAAGGATGGTCATTTTTAGTCAGAACCTACAGAACAGCAGAACAATTGGGTTTTAAGTGTGAGCCATTATTAAGATAAAAAAACAAATTAAAAGGGGATAAGTGTGAGGGCAGTAAAAATTCGTTTTTATTTTTGTTGACTTTTGACATACTAATGTGTAAATGTCAAGAAGTCTTTGGTCTTATTTTTTTAAGGTCATAGGTGTTACAAGGACTGGAGATAAAATATGTGGTCTGTATGCATTTAAGTAACTGGACATGAAGGAAATCACCCCAGGATAGGATATAAACTGAAAAGTAGGTCAGTACTGAACATTGAAGAATTCAAACGTTTAATAAGAATCTTGCCTGGTTACTGAAAATTTTAATTCTGTTTTATAAAATGATTTTCATTTATAAGAGGATTAAATATTTTTTTTAAAAATCATACCGTATTTTTAGTTCACCTAGCCTTTAATTTGCATCAAGATCAGAAAGAACCAATAGTATTTAATACATTCTATAAATGAGAGATATAAAAGATAGTTTGTGTATTTTGAAGATTACAGAATTAGAAGATTATACCTTGATAGCAAATACCATCTCCACACTGATTATTTATAATACTTTTTCATTCACTCACCACTATATTTTTATTTGAACCGTATTGTGAACTTGTTTGAGATCCTGGAGATAAGGTCTTCATGAAGCTTGCATCCCAATAGGTGAACAAGAATTAAATAAATATGATAATATGCTAACAAGAACAATAAGTAACAACAAGAAGAAAGAACAGTGTGATGTCTTAGAGTTAGGTATTTAAGTTAATAAGTAGGTGATACGTATCTAAAACATAAAGGGAGGTGAGGAAAAGATCTTGTAAGCATCTAAAGGGAGATTTTCCCAGGCAGTTGTAGCATGTTTAAGAAGGATGAAGTGCAATTTACAAGGTGGAGGACATAAATCCATTTTATTGAAGGGCATTAAGTTACAGAATGAAAACAGTAGTACTACTATCTATATAGAACACTTATAATTAAGAAGAAAATAGTCAGCAACATTATTTTAAGTTTTATGAATCAATCCCACCAGCAATGTGTATATAACAGTTCTTTTCTCCCACATTCTCTGCAACATTTATTACTTGCTCTCTGTTAAACTTTGCCACAGGTTACTGGAGTGAGATGGCATCTCATTGTGGTTTTGATCTGCATCTCTCTTATTGCTCCTGATTTTATATGGGAAGCCAAATTTCATATTAAATATTTGTAATAAACTGAATGCTCCTTCATGTGATGAGGAGGCTGCTACAAACCGGAATTAATCCTGAAGCACTAAGGCAATCCTTAAATGTTTGCAGGGGTAGAAACTAAGGCAACGCTTAAGTATTTACAGGATTTTTGCATTGTATTTGCTAAGGCCTCCCTCCTGGGTCAAGCTGAAGGTTTTCAATAGAAAGAGCTTAGATTCATTTGCATTGAATTCTCTTTGTGCTTTGCTCCCTGGAAATTTTCAATAAAGATACAGAGAAGCTGGAATCTGGTGCTTCAGTTCTCTTCAGTTGTTTGAGAATTTTTCACTTCCTGCTTTACCTCTTTTTTACTTATATATTCTTGGTGTTCTGTCTCGTTATTCTTATAAAAATACTTTACCCTCGGTCTGCAACAATTTTGAGCATTTTTTCATGTGTCTGTTTGCCATTCAAATATCTTCTTCTCTGAAAATTCTTTTCATGTCTTTTGCCCATTTTTTAATTGAGTTATTACTCTTTTTCTTATGGAGGCCCAGAGGTATACTGTACACTTTCACTACAAGTTTCTTGTCTGAGATGATGTTACCAAATATTTGTTTCCAGTCGATAAGTTTTCTTTTCACCGTTTTGGAAAATGATTTTGATGTACACATTCTGGAAGGAAGTTTGGCACTTCCTCAAAAAGCTGAACATAGAAATTTCATATGACCAATATTCCACTACTTGGGATGTACCCATAGCAGCATTATTCACCATCTCAAGAACATAGAAATAGCCCAAAGGTCCAACCACAAATGAATGGATTGAGAAATTATGGTGCATTTACACAATTCCTTGTTATACTTCAGAGAGTTGGGTAATGATTAAAGATGACAGAAGAATAGATGGCTTCAAATTGTGGGGCTGAAGAAGATTCTTGAACATACCACGGACTTCCAAGAAACAAATAGATCTGTCTTGGAGAGGGTGAACTCAAGTCTCTCCTTGCAGGCTAAGATTTTGAAGCTCCACCTCACTTACTTTGGGCATGTGGCTAGGAGAGATTGGTCCTTGGAGAAGGACATCATGCTTGGAAGGGTGTACGGACAGCACAGGAGAGAAAGATCCCAGATAGATTGATACGGTTACTGGAGCAATGGGGGTTGTTGTTTCAGAGTGAGTAAGACTGCATCAGGACAAGGAGGGGTTTAGAATCGTAGGTGACCCAATGGCACATAACAACAATAACATACTATGACAGGTTAAGAATCAGGAGTAGCATCCATTTTCTAGATAACATGCCTCTAGAAACTCTTTGAACTTTTATAAATGTCAATGGTTGTAGAGGAGCTTCGGGCCTTTTGTTTATGGGGTCGCTATGAGTTGTTTCGACTCAAAGACAATCAAAAACAACAATACACATTGAAATATTATGCAGTATGCAGGAGCAAGTCCAGGCTGGGTTTAGAAGAGGTCGTGGTACTAGGAATATTGTTGCTGATGTTAGATGGATCTTGGCTGAAAGCAGAGAATACCAGAAGAATGTCTATCTGTGTTTCATTGATGATGCAAAGGCATTTGACTGTGTGGATCATAACAAACTGTGGCTGACTCCGAGAAGAATGGGAATCCCAGAACATTTAATTATGCTAATGCGAAACCTGTA
>NW_006399857.1:6473266-6479074 GCF_000299155.1 Elephantulus edwardii
GCCATGGTCTTTGCTATCACCTGTTATGCATTAGCATTGGACAATGACTAAGGAGGATAGAAGGAGAATTGATGCCTTTGAGCTGTGGTGCTGGAGAAGTGTATTGAGGGTACCATGGACTGCTAGGAAAACAAACAGATTAATCTTGGAAAGGGTCAAACCGGGCTGCTCCTTGGAGGAAATGATTCTAAGGCTCCGTCTAACATACTTTGGTTGTGTTCCAAGGAGGGACAGGTCCTTGGAGAGGGATATCATGCTTGGTAGGGTTGAGGGACAGCGCAGAAGGGGAAGGCCCCCTATGAGGTGGGTTGATTCAATGACTGGGGTAATTGGGATGGGTGTATCGGAGATGGTGCTATTGACACAAGACAGAGCAGAGTTTAGGGATGTTGTACATAGGGTCGCTATGAGTCACAAGTGACTTGACGGCACATAACAACAACAACACAGCAATTCTTTGTGTTATTTTGGGCCTCTGACATAAATAGATAAATAGGTGTCTTACTTGTATTATGAGAGGGTATATCACTTTATGGACTTTTAGGTTTTTAAAAACTTAACATATGGTGACTGGTTTGTTATTTTTGTTGTAGTTCTGTTGTTGTTAAGTGCCATCTCCAAACAGCTCTTTGAATTATGGCTCTAAAGCCTTTCCTATTCTGTGCCATCCTTACCAACCCCTGCACACTTGTGCCTATTGTTAAAATAACTGTGTCAATCTCTTGAGGGTGTTCCTCTTTTACGCTGACTTTCTACTCTTCCAATCATGGCATCAATTCGCCAAGGACTGTTCTCTCCTTACTGCACGCCTAAACTACGTGAGGAGTTACGCCATATTTGCTTCCAAGGATCACCGTGGCTTCACTTTGTCCAGGACAGACATGTTTATTCTGTTGATAGTCCATGGGATACTCTGTATTCTTCTCTAGCACAACAAGCCAAAGACATTCGTTCTTCTTCTATTATCCTTAGCCAATGTCCAACTTTCAGATGCATAACAAGTAATTGAAAAGATCTTGAATTGGATCTGATGTGCTTTAGTCTTTAAACTTATATCATTGTTCTTAACTACTCTCGAGAGGATCCTGACAGAAGATTTTCCCACTGCAACTCATCTTTTAATTTCTTGACTCCTGGTATGAAGGATATAGTTTTTGGATCTAAGATGAAATTGTTGACAACCTTAATCTTTTCTCCAATTAGTCTACTGGTGAGGATTTTTGTTTTCTTGGTGTTGAGATGTAATCCATACTGAAGGCTGAAGTGCTTAAACTTCTGCAACAAATGCTTCGAGCTCTATTCACTCTCAGAAATCAAAATTTTGTCATCTACATAAATGCAGGTTGGTGATATGTCTTCCTCATACCCTGATAGCATATTTTTCTTCATAAAATCCAATCTTTTGAATTTTCTCAGCATACAAATTTAATAGTTATGGAGAAAAGACACATCCTTGAATCACACCTTTCCTAATTTTCAACCATGCAGTCTTCTCTTGATCTACTGGAAAACCAGCTATTTTTTCTCGGTATATATCACAATTAAGTGTTCGGGGATTCCTACTCTTTTCAATGTTATTTATAACTTGCTGTGATCCACACAGTCAAATTAAATGCCTTTACATATTCAATAAAACATAAATTGACATTCTTCTTCCATTCTCTGCTTTCAAGAAATAATAGCAATGCTATCCCTAATGTTTTGGCCTCTTCTAAACCAGATTTGAATTTCTGGCAGTTCGGTGTCAATGTATATATTCTTCTACCAATTTTTCAATGATCTTCAGCATGATTTTGCTCACATGTGATAGTAATGATATTGTTTGATAATTTTCACATTCTGCTGGATCACCTTTCTTGAAATGAACATAAATGAGAATCTCTTCTAATTGACTAGATGGTTGTCTTCCAGATTTCTTGACATAACATGGAGAGCACATCCAGGGCTGCATTTGTTTCTTGAAACACTTCGATTGACATACATTCTTGGGGCCGTGAACGTCTTCCTTTAACACCATTTGTTCCTGATTACAAGCTACTTCCTGAAATGGTCCCATCTCAGTCAATGTGTTTTTGTAAAGTGACTCTGTGTATTCTTTCCATCTTATTTTATGCTTTCAGAATCATCAAAATTTTGTTCATAACACCCTTAAGTATTGTAAATCAATCTGCCTGTCTCTTAAGACCTGGTGCATTCAGGCCTTCTAGGGTTTTTCACCACAGCTTTGATGACAGTACAAAACGACAACAACATGTGGCCTAGTGGCAAGAAGCTGCAGTGCAATCCTGAAGGTTCAGGGTTCAAGACGACCAGCTGCCATGGGAGAAAGATGGGCGCTCTCCTCCCATGCCATTAACTGCCTCTGAAAAACCCCCAGGGGGTCAGCTATTTGTTGCTTTTTCCTCTATGTTGCAAAATAATAATAACAACTCATATATTAATAACTCAATATAACTCATTGCCAGCATGTCTGATTGACTCACAGCTGATGTTCCAATGAGTTTTTATCAGCTGTAAATTATACTAGAAAACACTGCCCACCTTTCTTCCTTTGAGAGGCTGATGAATTTAAATCACTTGACTCTGGAGTGGCAATGTAGCTCCTTACCTACAGGTTACATATAGAGAGATTTATTTCAAGGAAATTGCTAACAAAGTTATGAGGCCTGACAAGTGTCAAGTATGTGGGTCAAATGTCAAGACGTTCCTGACTCATATAGTTGTAGCAACGGAGGAGCCCAAAATCAGAAAAAGTGACAGGTTACTGGCTCACTTCCCAAGAGACAGAGTTCAGAGGATGATGAATTAGCTACATAATCTATAGCAATCTTCTCCAGACATTTATGTATATTTGATGCAGGCCACATCCCTGGGGGGGAGCATGGGTGGAGACCAAATGAAAATAGAAAAAGTATCCCTCCAAGTTTTCCTTATGAGTAATTGTGTGCTCATATCAGATCACAAATGGAGGATGGAATGCTGCTATCTTCCAAGTTATTAAGAATCATGGCCTAAAAAGACATGGAAAGAATTTTCACAGAGGAAGATATTTGAATGGCAAACAGACACATGAAGAAATGCTCAAAATCACTGGCAATAAGAGAAGTGCAAATCGAAATCACAATGAAGTATTATCTCACACCAGTAAGAGTGGCAACATTTAACAGGGCAGCAAGTAATAGATGTTGGCGAGGATGTGGAGAGAAAGGAACTCTTAGACACTGTTGGTGGGATTGTAAAACAACACAGCTATTCTTGAAGGCAGCTTGGCACTTCCTCAAAAAGCTGAACATAGAAATTCCATATGACCCATCTATTCCACTACTTGGAATATACCCTGAGAATATGAGAACTGAGGCACAAACTGAGATTTATACACCAATGTGCATAACAGCATTATTCACCATTGCAAGAACATGGAAACAGCCAAAATGTCCAACCATAAACAAATGGATTGAGAAATCATGGTATATTCACACATGGAATACTATACAGCATGCAGTAACAATAACTTTGTAAATTATTACCTAACTGGGCATTATGTTGAGTGGTAAATATTGTATAAAACCATTATTGTAGAATGAGTATAAGGATCCAGGAGGGTGGGAGCGACTGGGAGCAGAGGGATGTGGATTAATCATTAGGTTGTACAATTCGATGGGGATGGTGAGAGAAATTGAAAGAATTATTTTTAATTTGTATTTGAATTTTGTAAATAAACTAGTAGAAAAATGTAAAGAAATTTAAAAAAGTATCATGCCCTAACCAAGCAAAAACATAACCTTGACCAGATTACCTTAGGAAGTCAGTTTCTTATCTATTTACAATTCTAGCCATATTTAGTGATCTTCAGCAGTATGTTGATTGCATGTTATATTAATGATATTGTTCGATAATTTTGACAATTTGTTACACCACCTTTCTTGTGAATAGAAACAAATATGGATCTCTTTCAGCCAATCACTCAGGCAGCTGTCCTCCAAATTTGCTGGCACAGAATGGAGAACATGTCAGAGCTGCATCTGTCATTTGAAACTTGTAGGCTGGCATCCCATCAATTCCCGGGGACTTATTTTTTGCCAAAGCCTTCATTGCACTTGACCATTTTAAGAAGTTAAAATTAAGAGAAATTTAGATCAGGGTTCTATCCTTTCTCCATACCTATTGCTGAGCAAGTTATTTGAAAAATTAATCTGTCAACAAAATGCATTATGCAGATGACACAACTTTTCTTGATAAAACTTAGAAATTTTTGAAGCGTTTGCTGAAGTAGGTTAAGGACTGTAGTCTTCAATATGGATTGAAACTCAACATCAAAAAGACAACAGCATGATAGATAGTAAAAATATCAAGACAGTTAAGGATTTCAGTATACTTGAATCCACAATCAATACTCTTGGAATCAACAGTCAAGAAATCAAAAAACAAATTGCATTGGGAAAAACCTGATGTCAGGAACCTCTTCAGAGTGCTGAAGAGAAAGTGTATCAGTCTATAGACTAAGGTGTACCTGTTCTAGGCCACAGTCTTTGTGATTACTCCATTACTCTATTTATGAGAAAGTTGAAAAATAACTAAGGATGACAGAAGAATTGATGCTTTTGATTGTAGTGCTAGAGAAAGGTCCATACAAAGGACTGCAAAAATACAAGCAGTTTTCTTGAAGAGAGTGGAATCAAGTTGTTCCTTGGAGACAGAGATTTATTTTTTAAAACTTTCTTTTAGTTTATTTACAAAATTAAAATACATTGTTTTCAAAAAAATTACTTATCAATTTCCCTCAACCTCCCCCCACACTCCTCAATCATGGCTTTATACAATTTAATAGAGACAAATAATTTGAAGCTCTATCTTGCATAATATGGGTATGTGCCAGATGAGATTAATCCTTAAATGAAAATGCTTGGAAGGACGAGCGACAGCACAAGATAGGAAGACACTAAAGTAGAGGGATTGACATGGTAACTGGGGTAACATAGTTAGATTAACCGAACACAGTGAGACTGGCTCACTATAAGACCGGTTCAGAGCTACTGTACCCAATGAGTTTCAGGTGACTTGATGATATGTAATAACAATAACAAGCTCTATGAAAAAGAATGTGGCATCAGGACTGAAAGAAGACTCATCAATTATCTTCAGTATGCAAATGGCCATAAATACTGACACCACACTTCTCCTCATAGAGCCCAGCCTCTCTGATAATCTGCTCTGCATACAGGATGAAAAGGTATGAAGATAGGACACATCCCTGGAGTACACCTTTCCCAAATTTGAACCATGCAGTGTTACCCTCCTCTGTTCTGACGACTGCCTCTGGGTCCAAGTATAGGTTTCACAGTAGCAAGATTAAATGTTCTGGAATTCCCATTCTTTTTTGATTTCCTGGCTACTGGTGCCAAGAGTGTTGACTGTGGAGTCGAACAAACTGAAGCTGTGAACAATCTCAATCTCTTCACCATCCATCCTGATGCTATAGATTGGTCCAGTGGTGAGAATTTTTGTCTTCTTGACATTGAGCCTCAGTCCATATTGTAAGCTGCAGTCCTTGACCCTCTGCAGTAAGTGCATGAGGTCCTCCTCAGTTTCAGCAAGCAGGGTTGTATCATCTGCATAACGCAGAGTGTTGATAAATCGGCCACCAATCCTAATGCCATGCTTCTCCTCATAGAGCCCAGCCTCTCGAATAATCTGCTCTGCATACAGGTTGAAAAGTTATGGAGATAGGACACATCGCTGGTGTACTCCCTTCCCAATTTTGAACCATGCAGTGTTGCCCTGCTCTGTTCTGACGACTGCCTCTTGGTC
>NW_006399857.1:6487504-6497360 GCF_000299155.1 Elephantulus edwardii
GGGTCGCTATGAGTCGGAAACGACTCGATGGCACATAACAACAACAGCAGGAGCAATGATTTTTGTAAATTATTACCTAACTTGGGAACTACTGGAGAGAATTATGTTGAGTGAATTAATTCATTTTCACAAAGACAAATATTGTATAAAACCATTATTGTAGAATGAGTATAAGGATCCAAGGCAGTGTGGGGAGTGTGGAAGCAGAGGGATGAAGATGTGCATGGGGAAGAGGGAATTAATCATGGAGTTGTACAATTTGATGGGTGGGTGGTAAGGAAAATTGGAAGAATCTGTTCTTGAAACAATGTGCTCAAATTTTGTAAATAAACCAGTACAAAATAAGAAAAAAAATATAAAACAAACGGATCCATTAGCTATCAAAGAATCATAATGTATTCTAATGAAACATAAAGATTAAAACGTTCACTTTTGTATACACTTCAACATCAAGAAATAAAAATCACCAAAACTCAACCAATTCAAAACATGACAGAGAAAATATTGAAGTTATTAGTAATTTCATTATATTTGGACCATATTTTGTAGAAGCTACTTTCAACTCTATGGTACACAACAACAACAATATTGCATTTAAGGCTTGGTATATATGTAATGTCACCACACTGGCTTGAGAGACACTTTCTAATTCCACCATTATCCAAGTAGAGTACCATTTCTTCTCATATGAAAGTGTTCAAATAGACATCATAGAGTATACTAACATTTGATCCACTGCTTATTTGTATGGGAGAGCTTGGGGTACCAGATTATACACTTATACTCACCATTGCACCACTAAGAAATACCACGCAGAGCTACAGTTTCCCAGAAGGTTTGCAAATCACTCTCTACAAATGAACTAGTTTCCATTGAAGCAGCTTGATTAGGAAACACTACAGTCCGGCTTGGGGGAGTTTTAAAGTTCCATGGTGGAGAAACTTTCCCACGCCGAAAGCTGGTCAAATCTTCTCTACATATATTTCTTCTGCGTTTTTTAACCAAAACCAACACATCCTTATTGTGTTGCTGATAGCCAATCTGAATTTCAGTATCAAAACTTTGTAGAAGTGGAGATGACGGTTACTGCATTTTAGAAGGGGACCAAGACAGAGAAGTCCTAGCTGTTGAAACAACTCAGTCTTTGTAGAAGGTATGATTTTATTTTATTAAAGAGCATAACTCACAGAAGGATAAATCTGGTAGTGTTACCTGTATAGGAACACTTTCAATTAAGAAGGTGGAAAAGATGTCAATAAATCAGTTTTTTGGCTATTAAAAAATCACTGAATTCTCTGATAAAGCACAAACACTAGAGCCATCACTTATGACTTACACATCAACATAAAGGGAAAAAAAAAACCCTCACAATTGGACCAACCAATAAACAACTTCATGATAAATAGAGAAAATATTAATATTTTCAGGAATTTCACTATATGCCTTTTTAGTATTGGTGTTAAAGTTTTATACTGGTGAAGAACATCACAAATGCCACAAATTGCTCAAAAAACAGAAAAATCTGTATTAGAAGCAGACAGGAGTCACCTTAGAAGTGCGGATGATAAGACTGTTTCACATACTTTGAAGTAGGTTATTTGGAGGGACCAACCTCTGGAAGACAACATAATTCATGACAAGGAAGAGCATTAACATCAGCAAAAAAAGAGACCTCTAGGAGATGGTTTAATAATGTCTAAGCACAGTAGAGATCGTAAGTATAATGTGGGATTTGTCAATGCGGTACTTAATGTAGTTGTACTTTAGAACTGACTCAAGGGCCACTGAAAGCTACAACAAAGAGACAGATGATTTTTTTTCCAGATGTATTAACCTGAAAAATGAAGGCATATAATTAATTAAAAGAAAGTTATTTTTTTTAATAAGAGACAATAATTTCTGCAATAGTCACAATTTTATGGAAGGCAAGGGTACAGCTTTGGTCATTCTAATGCTTCAATTGTTAAGTGAGAGAAAAATGCAATGTCCTCAAACAAGATTTACAGTCTTCATATCAGACAAGATTTACAGTCTTCGAAACCTAATAGAGGGTCACTATGAGTTGGAGCTTCAACTAAGCTAGTGAGTTGAGTCTCAAAGGAACATATTTCACATTCTAAAAACTAATCTAATTCCTTCTCCTCAATGTGATAATAAATTAATCATTACTGTATAGTCCGTGAAGCTATTTGAAATAGTTGTTTTTAGGTGCTGTCGAGTCATAGACTACTCATAGCGACCCTATGAAAGAAACGCCTAAGCACTGTTCATACCTAGAGTTTCCAGAGGCAGCCACTTTGGAAGTGGATGCCACTCCTGCTTCCAGGCTTGTTTTAGTTGGGAAGCTCCAGTAAATACCGTCCATCATGGGTAACCATTACCACATTTGGCACATCAGTGTCACAGTGTACAGCATCACAGCAACCACAAGTTACCTCTGTACAGCTATGCACAGACAAGTACTATATCACCTAGAAGACACAAATATAAATTATTATATTTTTATGACTCATTGTATTAAAATACTTTATAAGGGTCATCTAAGACCAATTTTTCACTTGCTCAAAATAAACAGTCAATGCTACATTCACTATCCCATCAGAATTATAATAATCTTTAGCATTCCGTGAAATTCCCAAACTTTTGTACTAAGGAAGGAAGAATAGTTCTTTGGCATTTAGAGGACTTAACAGTTTTGACCACTAATCACAGCGCTTATCAACTACAAGATGGTCTAATGGAGAAACTACAATAAGATTTCAACGTTTAAATGGTTTCAGGTTTTAGATCAGGATTTCTAAAATAAAAAGTTACCTACTTTTTGTCATAATTTTTTAATCTGGGCAAATTTCTCAAGTGAAAAATATGTGTTATAAATTTCTTATTACCCGACTTTATTTAATTGTTGTTTTCATCACTGCTTGTGTAGACATTTTATTGTTGATCAAATGAGGCATTGTTTTCTGGTCATAAATTGTGACTATTTGTTCTTAAATATGTGTAAGTCTCTGCTGTGCTTATAGGGTCCTGATACCTCAGTAGTTACACTAGGTATTCTATCAAAGACATGGAAACAATTTCCACCCAGGATGATATTCGAATGGCAAACCAACACATGAAGAAATGCTCCAAATCACTGGCAATAAGAGAGATGCAAATCAAAACCACAATGAGATTCCATCTCACACCTGTAAGTGTGGCAACATTTAACAGGGCAGCAAGTAATAGATGTTGGAGAGGATGTGGCAAGAAAGGAACTCTTATACATTGGTGGGTTTGTAAAATAGTGCAACCATTCTGGACAGCAGTTTGGTGCTTCCTCAGAATTCTGAACATAGAAATTCCATATCACGCAGATATTCCACTACTTGGAATACACCCTGAGAATATGAGAATTGAAACACAAACTGAGATTTGTACACCAATGTTCATAGCAGCATTATTCATCATCACAAGAACATGGAAACATCCCAAATGGCCAACTACAAATCAATGGATTAAGAAATTATGGTACATTCACACACTGGAATACTATGCAGCATGCGAGAGCAATAACTTTGTAAGTTGTTACCTAACTTGGGAGAGACTGGAGAGCATCATGCTGAGTGAACTAACTCAGCACTGTAAGGATAAATATTGTATAAAATTATTATTGTAGAATGAGCATAAGGATCCAGAAAGGTGGGAGAGTTTGGAAGCAGAGGGATGTGGATGTTCAGGGGAAGAGGGATTAATCATTGGGTTGTACAATTTGATGGGGGCAGGGTGAGAGAAATTGAAAGAATTTGTTCAAATTTGTATTTTAAGTTTATACATAAACTAATAGGAAAATTTAATAAAAAGGATGAGGCAGTCAACTTTCATAAAGATTTATAGCCTTGAGGCCCTATATATTGAAATCAACATTATATCAATAGACTCTTTTGTTTACTGGTTATTTCTAATTTTTGGTTTTTCACTTTAGCAAACATCATGCCCTTCTTCAGGATATGAATGCTCTGATTACATACCTAATATATAACCAAACCATCCTAACTTGTAAGAAACATTCTTGGTGTTCTTCTTTAGGTTTTGTTATTTCTTATGGAAGTTCATGAAATATTCAATATTCTTTTTAAATATAATTTAAAAGTGTCTATTTTTTCTATTTTTTTGTTCTCCATATTCATAGTCATTCAGGAAATTTGGAGGAGAGCTATCTGACCAACTGACTGGAAAAGATATGTATTTGTTCCTATTTACCAGAAAGGTTATCAAACTGCATGTGGAAATTATGGAAAAATATCTTTAATATCACATGTAAGTAAAATCTTACATTGAAGATCTTACATGAAGATCATTAAAAATTGCTAGAATAGTACATTTACAGAGAACTGCCAGGAATTCAGGTTGGGTTTAAAAGAAAGCATTACACACCAGGGATATCACTGCTGATATCATATAGCTCTTGGCTGATATAAAAAAATACCAGAAGGATGTCTATTTGTGTTTTACTGCTTATTCAAATGCTTTTGAATGTGTTGATTATAATGAATTAAAGCTGATCCTGAGAAAAATTGAAATACAGAATACTTAATTGGGCTCAGGCAAAACCTATGCCTAGGCCAAGAAATTGTGGAATGAGCAAAGCCAGGGAACACTGCATAGTTAAAGTCAGAAAAGGTGTGCATTGACCTCCATTCTTTTTCTGTGTTTATTCAACTATAAGCAGAACAAATCATCAGAAAGCTAACATTTTTTAAGACGAATGTAGCATCAGGATTGGAGGAAGAGTCATAACAACCTGCTTAATGTTGACTAAACCTTGCTTGCTTAAAGTGAAAAGAACTTGAAAAAGCTTACTGCAGAGGATCAAAGACTACAACCTTCAAGATGGATCACATCTCAAAATCCAGAAAACAAATCCTTCACCACCCAGGCAATAAGCAGCATCATGATAGGTGGAAAAGAAATAAAACTTACCAATGACTTAACTTAATCTTGCTTGGATTCACAACCCTTGGTGCCAGCAGCCAGGAAATAAAAAGATGTGTTGCACTGGGAAAGTCTGTTGTCAGGGACCTCTCCAAAGTGCTAAAGAGAAAAGGGGTCAGTTAGAAGACTAAGGTGCACCTGGTCCAAACAATGTTCTTTACAATTATTTCGTATATATCTGAAGCTTGGACAATGACTAATGATGACAGAAGAAGAAAGAATCCTCTTCAGTTGTAGTGTTGGAAAAGAGTGTGAAATATACTATGTACTGCCAAAAGGACAAAAAAGTATGGCCTGGTAAAGGTGCCACCTGGGTGCTCTTAGGAGGCAAGGGAAGTGAAACTTTGTCACACATTGTTAGGAGGGAACAGTCCTTGGAAAATGAAAATATGCTGGGAAAAGCATAAGGTCAGTGAAGGAGGTGAAGACCCTCTATGTGATAAATTGACACAGGAACAGTAGTAACAGTTTAATGATCAGAGTAAACTTCAAGTCACTTAAGAATATTAATGTTGTAAGGAGAGGTCCATTCTCAGAAAAAGACATTATATTGGGAAAGGTCAGAAAAGAGAGGTCCACAAGGTGGATTGACACAGTGGCAGCAGCAATGGTTTAAACATTTCAGAGCTTCTGAGGATGACTCAGGATAGGGCAAAATTGAGTTTTGATCATGTTTTGTTAGGTGCTGTCAAGTTGAGCACCACTCATATTGACTCTGTGAACAAAAGGCCTGAAGCCTTTCTACAACTACCGTCATTTATCAAAGTTCATAGAGTTTCCAGAGACATGCTAGTGGACTAAAAGTGCACCCAAAACGACAACAGGAATAGTAACAACGTAATCATAGTTCAGCATTCATGTAAATTGGAGACAACTAAAAATACCACAGCTCAAGGCAGGTACAATTTAAACCTCAAAACATTGTTTTCATTCTTTAGCAATATATAGAAGATTTGCAGCACATTTTCCAAGTGCAATATATTATTTGATTTAATTGATACTTCTGGGGCATGCTCTATGAATGTGGACAAAATCTAATTCCTGACAATGACACTATTACTTAATTTATGGATATGTTTTTGTTGTTCTTGTGCACCTTCAAGTGGACTATAACACACACAGAGACCCTATAAGCAAGAAAATCTAAACTTCGCCATGTTCTGTGCCATCCTCACCATCTTGAAAATGCTCAAGGCCATTGTTACAATCTCTGTGTTGACCCACCTTGTTGGAGGTTCTTCCTCTCTTTCTGTGACCCTTCACCTTTCTCAGCGTGATGTATTTTTACACAGACTGGTCCCTCCTGACAACATGCCCAAAGTATATGTGACAATTTCACTCTTCTTGCCTCTAAGGATAACCCCATTTGGAGTTCCTCCAGTACAGACTTATTTGTTCTGACAGTCCATGGGATTTTCAATACTTTTCACCAACACAGTTCAAAGACATTCACTTTTTTTTGGTCTTGTTTATGTCCATGCCCAACTTTCACATGCGTGTTGTTTTGTGATATCAGGTTATAACCAATTCATAGCTGACATTACAACAGGTTTTCAGAGGCCGTACATAGCAAGGGAGTTGATTGTCCATCTTACTCTTGAAGAGGAGCTGGTAGATTTGAAAGAGCCTTTTGGCTGACACTTCAACTGTGTTCCATTAAGCCAACAGAGCTCCCTATTTCAGATGCATAAAAAGCAATTTAAAATACCATGCTTTGGATCAGTCCCACTTTGATATTTAAAATGATTTCCTTATCCTTATCACTTTAAATAAATTCTTGACAGCAGAATTCTTTTTTCAATATAGTTTTGATCTCTTAACTGCTTCTACCATGAGTATTGATTGGTGAACCTAGTAAAAGCAATTCATTAACAACTTCAACCTTTTCTCCATCTATACTGATATTGCCCATTTGTCCAGTGGTGAGGATATTTGTTTTCTTGATGTTGAAATGTAGTGAGTATTGATGACTCTAGTCTTTGACTTTCTGTAATGATTCAAGTCTTCTTCACTTTCAGCAAGTACCATCTACATAAGACAGGTGGTTGATAGGTTTTTGTCCAATCCTGATGTCACATTCTTCTTCACATAGTACAAATTTTCTAATTATTTGCTCATTATACAGATTGAATATGTATAGTGTGAGGATATAATTCTGATATACACTTTTCTGTAGTGTTTTATATTTATCAATAGGTAAAACAGGACTTCTTTTTAATTTAAAAATGTTTTATTTTTAACAAAATATTGTATGTAACCTTGAGTGGGAACAGCCCATTGCTGATCCTACAGCAGGCTTTCAGAGACAGTTAAGTGCACTGGTTGAGACTGCCCATTCTTCTTGCTTTGGAATTGCACCATGTTTGGGGATTGCAGGATGCCTTTTGTATTTCAGCGCATCTTCTTACCACTGTTGTTGTTCTTAGGTGCCATTAAATTGCCTATGACTCACAATGGCCATAATAGCTCTGAACCCTCTCCTATCAAGAACCAATCTCACTGACTCCAGTAACTGTCCCCATTACTCAAGTCTCTATGTCAATCCATCTCCTTCAGAGAATTTCTCTTCTGTGCTTTCCTTACACCATTACAAGTATGATAACCTTACTCAAGGACTAGTACCTCTTGGTATGTCAGAGCTTCAAAATCCTTACTGCTATGGAACAATTTGTTTTCACCTTCTCCAAGACAAAGCTGCTTGTTTTCCTAGCAGTCTACAGAATGTACAATACTGTTCTCCATCACCACAACTCAGAGACATAGAATCTTCTTCTATTATCCTTATTAATTTTCCAGTTCTCTTATATATAGCAAGTAATTACGAAGACCATGACCTGGATCAGGAGCACCTTAGTCTCTAGACTGACATCATTGTTTTTATCAATCTGTGGAGGTCCCTTACAAAATATTTTCCCAGCATAATTTGTCTTTTGATTTTCTGATTTCTGGTGCCAAGATTGTTGATCATGGAACTAAGCAAGCAGAAATTGTTAACAACCTCAATATCTATCATGAGGCTGTCAAGTGGCTCAGTGGTAAGAATCTTTGTTTTCCTGATAGGGAGAATCAATCCATACTGAAGATTACAATCCTTGACTTTCTGAAGAAAACAATTCAGGTCTTTCTCAGTTTTGACAGGCAAGTTTGTGCCATCTGTATAATATAGATTATTGA
The DNA here is from genome assembly GCF_000299155.1 of Elephantulus edwardii. Lineage (NCBI taxonomy): Eukaryota > Metazoa > Chordata > Mammalia > Macroscelidea > Macroscelididae > Elephantulus > Elephantulus edwardii. Next base: position 6,495,653 of record NW_006399857.1, read on the forward strand.
TGGGTCTTATTTCAATTTTGATGCCACATTTCTCTTCATACAGTACAGTCTCCCAAATGAACAGTCACATATAGATTGAAAAAAATATGGAGACAGGACACATCACTGACACATACCTTTCCTGATTTTGAGTGATGTTGTATTTTGAAAACTGCCTCCTGATCCAAGTAAAGGTTTTACATGAGCACAATCAAATGTTCCGGAATTCCCATTCTTCTCTATATTAGCTACAAGTTGTTGTGATCCACACAATCAAATGCCTTTGCTTAGTCAATGAAACTCAGATAGATATTCCTCTGGTACTCTCATTTTTTTTTTCAGCCCAGATCCATCTGACATTGGAGATAATGTCTCTAATGACAAGGTCTCTTCTAAATGTAGCTTATATTTCTGGTAGCTCTCTTTTGAACTATTTTTCAGTCATTTTTAGATAATCTTCAGCAGGATTTTGCTTCTGTGTAATATTAATGATAATGTTAAATAATTCCCATACTTTGTTGGACCATCTTTTTTTAAAAAAAATGAGAATAGATAAGAATCTCTTTTAGTCAGTTGTCTTCTAGATGTCTTGGTACAACCTGGTGACCACATTCAGGACATAATGTACTTCTTGAAATATGTCAATAGATATTCCATCATTCCTGGGACCTTGTTTTTTGACAGTCCTTTCAGAGCAGCTTGAACTTCCTCCTTCACTATCATTATCTCTTGTTCACAAGTTGTTTCATTAAATTGTTCTGTGTCATCCACTTCTTTTTTATACAATGACTATGTGTACTCCTTCCATCCATTTTTTGATGCTTTCTGGATCATTCAATACTCTGCTCACAGCCATCCTTAAGTATTGCCACTTGTTCTTGTTGTTGTTGATTGCTGTCGAGTTGAGCGTAACTCATAGCAACCTTATGAAAAAAAGACCTGAAGCCTTTCTATTATAGTCATCATTTCTCAAAGTTCATAGAATTTCTAGAGACATGCTATTTAGGAAGTATATGCCAGTCCTAGGGGCTTGAATTTGTCCTTTGGTTCTTTCAGATTAAAAAATGCTGAGCAAATTCATTCCATTTTATTTTTCAATGCTAACTCTTTGCACATTTCATTATAATATTTTACTTTGTCTTCTAGAGCTACCCTTTGTAATCTCTGTTCAGCTTCTTAGTTTTCCAATTTTCCCCCTTTGCTTTGGTATTACAGCATTTTAGTGGAATACTCAGTCTTTTCTGACATCCATCTTGGTCTTCTCTTCTTCCTTTGTCTTTGTAACAACTTTTTGCTTTCTAGTTTATATCTGTTGTTGGATTATACTTGTACATAAATGTTAATTTTTCTGGGTCTAATTTTAACTTTTTCAGCTATTGCTTTTTTCCTCTCTCCTTTTTTCTTTTGACTATTTTATTCTCTAATTGCTACAAATATGTACACATATTTATTAGTAAAAGAAGGGATGGATATTGAATGGTAAAGAAATATGTTTGTCCTCCAGGGTCACTATGCTGAGTGAGGTATCTCAGTCACAAAGGGACAAATGCTATTTGGTGCCACTGTTGTAGAATGAGGTTGGCATCGCGGTGCGGGTAAGACTGAGAAAAACTGGATGAAATATGTTTACGGTATTGAAGTCTATGGGGGAGAGAATAGTATAAAAGTATTATATTTTAGGGGATTATGTTTATCGTAGGAGTACGCAATGAGGGTTGCAGAGTGGATA
>NW_006399857.1:6497585-6519886 GCF_000299155.1 Elephantulus edwardii
AGCAGCATTAGTTCTATTTTTAATGTGTCTTAATACTTTTGTCATAAAATTTGCTAAGTTGTTTTTATTTTCCAAATTATTTGATATATAAAATTTTCATTTGCTAGCAATTACATTGAAGTAGCATTGTAAAAGCGATTGACATTAAATATATGCTTTAAAATTTTTACCACAATTAACTTTATCTGTCTCTCAATTCTTTCCAAATTGTCTTGATTTGGAATGGCATGCCTTTGGGATTGCAGTGCAGCTTCTTGCCTCTAGGCCACCAGAGCTACCAATGGAATAATACCTAGATTTTGGTGTTTTGTTTTGTTCTGTTTTTAGCATGCTAGTAAATGTGTCACTTCCTTTCTTGAATATCTTGAAGGCATTTTGCAGACTATCTAAGATAGTGCAGTGGCCGTGACTATGATGAATAATGGTTTCTATGAACATCAAATCTGAACCTTGCTCTATCCTGTGACATCATCACATCTCTGACATATGGTTGTTATTGCTATTTTTTACAGTGAAGTTGGAACAGACTCATAACTGACTCTTCCTCAATGCAGCTGAATTTGAACCACATTAATTGATTTGATAGCATATTCCTTGTTACCAGGTCATCAAAGCTCAAATATAGTCTACTATAACTATTTGGTGTCATTGAGTTGGAATTGGTTCATAGCTGGCCCTCCAACACATTTTCAGAGATGGTAAATCACATGGGAGGAGATTTTACATCCTTCTTCTGTGGAGGAGCTGTGGACTCAAACTCCATGCCTTTGGAAAGGTAGCACAGGTTCTTATCACTAAACCACAAGACAATTATTTGTGTCTGTCCATCTTCTTGAGGTTCTTCCTTTTTTCTTCTGACTCCTCATCTTTTCCAAGGACTGTCCCTTCCTGATATCATGCCCAAAGTACCTGGGACAAAGTTTTACATACTTGATATTCATTATCTAAACTATGGATATACAGTATTATAATTTCTGTTTAAATTTGTTTAATTTGTTAGGGAAAAATGAATTATAGACTTGTTTTTGTGCACCATGGAGTCAGGATTTTGGGACGGGGCAATGAAGTTACTTAAAGGGTATCAATGAGTATCATTCTGTTGTTCTCTTTGATGTTTATGTCTGTACGTAGTGGATACCAAGTAAGAGGCACAAAATAATGTCATATAGTCCTGGATCTAGCATAAGTTATACATATACAAAGCAGTCAATCAGTAAATACCTATTAATTCTGAAAATATCCAAATATTTTTAAAATGTCTTTAATGTTGAAAGATATTTCCTATATCGCTGATTACACTATTTTATTTTTAGTGTATTGTAGATAAAAATATCATTCTTTAACATCTGTATACTGAAATTTATCTTCTGAAGGCCTTCTCTTACAGAAGCAAATATTCATTGATTTTGTGATTTAAGCATAGGCCAAAATATTCAATACAGTTTCCCATTGGCTTTGTTGAATTGTGCAATATATTATGTCTTTTATACTGTTACTACATATTACTTTTCCTAGAGGAGTACATCAGCTTGTAGACTTTCAATTACTTCTTATTATTTGTAAAATATCTCCACAACACTTTGCTGATTCCTTTTGAGAAAAACTACCTAAAACATAGCCCAATAATTTTCTTGCTACATTTTAAAAACTTTTCTATCTCTCCTTACATTGCCTGCAAAGTTCTTGATACAAATAATTCCTTTTTTAAAAAAAATTATATTAATTTGCTTAAAAATTTCATACACATTGTTTATTTCACACTATCCTTCATTCACATGTATTTCATACAATCATTCTCGTTCGTTGTTTTATAAAATTAATCATGCTAGCACTCTGCCCACTATTACCCTGTCTTTGTTGATCCCTCATTGATCTTTCCCATTTCCTTTACCCACCCCTCCTTCCATGTAACAAATTGTGCAACCCTATGATTTTCCTCCACCTATCCTCTTTTCCTTGGATACTAATGCATATTTTACTAGTTATCTTTCTGTTTCTACTATAGTGGTCGTATGCAGTAATTGTCCTTATGAGACTGTGTTAGTTCACTCAGCATAATGCTTTCCAGTTTCTCCATGTTATCTAGTAATTTTCGAAAAAGTTATTGTTTTGTGCTGTGTAGTATTCTATTTGATTGTGGTTGGACAATTGCACAAATGTTTCCATGTTCTTGTGATGGTGAATAATGCTGCTAAGAATATTAATGTACAAATTTCCATTTGTATTTCAGTTTTAATTTTCTTGGAGTGTAAGTGAAATAACCAGGTCATGTGGAATTTGTATATTCAGCTTTTTGAGAAAGTACAAAGCTGCCTTCCAGAGTGACTGTACCACTTTAAAATTCCACCAACAGTGTATGAGAATTTTTATCTCGCAACATCCTCTCCAACATTTATTGTTTGGTATGAACTTGGTATCTGTGGTGGGATTGATTTAAACATATAGATTATTTTTTGTAGGATTGTCATTTTCACTATAGTAATTACTACTATTCACAAACAAGGAACAGTTTTCATTTAATTTTAGGTCTTTTATTGTTTTCCACAAAAGTGGATTGTATTTCTCTTATTAAAGGTCTTCTGTGTCTCTAGTTAAGGTTCTCTATAAGTTATCTCAATTTTCAGTTGGTTATTATAAATGGTATTTCTTACTTATTTTTCTTCTTTATGTTTTCTTTGTTACTGTAGAGAAATCCAGTAACTTTTAAATATTGATCCTATATCCTGCCACTCTATTAACTTGGTCTACTACCTCCAACAGTTTTTGTTGTAGTTGCTGTTGTTGAGTCTTTAGGGTTTTTTTTTGTCCATTATCATATCATCTGCATATAGCAAAAGTTTTACGATCTCTTTGTTGATCTGATGCTTTTATTTCCTTCTCTTGTTGTATTGCCTTAGCAAGTGCTTCCAATTCTATTATTGAATAGCAGTGGTGACAGTGGGCATCCTTTTCTGGTCTGTGTTCTCAAGGAGAATATTTTTAGTCTTTCTCCTCCAAGAATGATATTGGTTCTGGGTGTTCTGTAAGAGTTCATTTTTCAAATTCCATTTCTATCACTTTCAGGCAATCACCTAACCCCAATGACGTTGTTGTTGTATACATTTGTGTCAGCATTGACTTATAGCTGACTATCTAGTGGGTTTTCAGAGGCTTTAAATTGCACAGGAGATTATCTTTTTTCCAGTAGAGCAGATGCCTAATTTGAACAATGTGCCTTAGAGTTGTGCAACTTAGAGTGTGCCTTGGACAGTGCAACATCTACTAATAGGCCATAAGTGTTCCCTAATAACAAAGGATCTGTTCATAAAAGCAAATTTTCTTGAAAAAATAAAGTAAATGTATTTTAAAGTGTCATGTGTTATTTTGTTATTTTTACTATTTTTAGTAAAATAAAGAAGAACTATATTAATAATACATTTTAAAATATATTCTCAGAAATATTTAGGAAGTAAAAGAACAAAACTAACATCTGTGTCATGTTGTGGTGTCAAAACTCCTAAAAATTAGCTTTTTTTAGCCATTATTTTAGACATCTCTGGTAGACTAAATGAGGTGGATTGATTCAGTGACTGGGATAATCGGGATGGGAGTGTCAGAGACAGTGCGATTAGCACAGGACAGAGCAGAGTTTAGGACTGTTGTACATAGGGTCGCTATGAGTCACAAGCGACCTGACGGCAACTAACAACAACAACAACAAACTTGTAGACTAGTGTCAAGAAGCTGTACTGCAATCCCAAAAGCAAATGGTTCAAGGCCACCAACTGCTCTGTGAGAGAAGGATAGGTAACCTCCTTTGGTGTGATTAACTGCCTCTGAAAACCCACAGGAGGATGAGCCTATGGGTTGATTCTGACTCTACAGTACATAACAATAAAAAGCCACTATGTCCGCCTCCTTTGGAGCATGGTCTCCAACAACCTTAACTGTGGATACGTGATCTTGCAAATCATCAGCATCTGTGGGACCAATACAAGAGATCTTTCTACATTGTGAGGTACCCTGTTGTCAGTGGTAGAGCGAGGGCACAGACTATGACACTACTATGAAAACACTGTAGGAAGGTGTAACCAGAGATATTCTACATTTATCCTACTGCAGATCATCCAAGATGCTGGGTTGCATGAGGAGGAAAGTGGCATCAGGATCGGTGGAAGAATCATCAACAACCTGTGTTATGCAGACGACACGACCATGCTTGCTGAAACTGAGGAGGATCTGAAGTGCTTGCTGCAGAAGGTCAGAGACTCCAGCCTTCAATATGGATTGAAGCTCAACATCAAGAAAACAAAGATTCTCACCACTGGGACAATTGGCAGCATCAGTATGGATGGTGAAGAGATTGAGATACTTAACAGTTTTAGTTTACTTGGCTCCACAGTCAATACTCTTGGTAACCGCAGCCAGGAAATCAAGAAACAAATTGCTTTGGGAAAGTCAACTGTGAGGGAACTCTCAAGAGTACTGAAAAACAAGACGTCGGGCTGGAGACTAAGGTGAGCCTGATCTGGGCTATAGTCTTCGCAATTACGTGCTATGCATCAGAGAATTGGACAGTGAATAGGGATCATAGAAAGAGAATTGATGCCTGTGAGATGTGGTGCTGGAGATTAGTGTTGAATATACCGTGCACTGCTAGGAGAACAAACAGGTTTGACCTGGAGAAGGTGAAGCCAGAATGATCCTTGGAGTCAAGGATTCTGAAGCTTTGTCTGACATACTTTGGGCATTTTGCAAGGAGGGACTGGTCCTTGGAGAGGGCCATCATGTTTGGTAGAGTATAGGGGCGGCGAAGGAGATGAAGACTTTTGATAAGATGGAGCAATTCTGTGACTGGAGTAGTGCAAATTAATGCATTTGAGATGGCTACGTTGGCACAGGATAGAATGGCATTTAGAGCTCTTGTACATAGTGTCGCTATGAGTCTCAAATGACTCTATGGCACATAACAACAAAAAAACAACAACAACATCCTACTGCTAAAGGTTTTTCTTGGCTGTTGATTGAATCCAAAACTGACTTATATCTGCTCAGAAATAGTGTTTGCTGGATGATTACGGAAACTAGAGTCTTCTTTCATCTATGCTGCTGACCTGAACCAGACTGTTAATAACTTAAGAATTGTGCCTTGTTAATCTGACTTCGAATTGTTGGACTACACCTGAACTGGCATTGTCTTTCTTGCTCTGTTCTCCAATCTATTTCTCTGATAAACTCCACAACTCTGAGTAAAGTCTTTGAGTCAACAACAAATTAATGGACTAATGAGTCTTAGAAATAGGTTCAGAAGTAGGTGGTATGTTTGACCAAGAAGCTATTTGTTTGGGAAAATGAATATTACTGACGGGCACAGTTCCCTTTCATGAGGTAGACAGAAGTCAGATTTGACCACCCCACAGTGTATCGGCTCCTTTTGCGAATGTGAGAAACAAATAGTTGAGTTTAGTGTTCTATTTAAAGGCAAGTAATAGTATTGAATTATAAAACGTTAAGAGGCATTTGTTGTTGTTATGTGCTGTCAAGACAAGTACAGCTTATAGAGACCCTATGAACAAAAAATCGAAACCCTGTCCTATCCTGTTCCCATCACACTTCCTAACATTCTAGAGTCCACTGACGCAGTTACCATGTATATTCTCTTGGCCAAAGTTCTTCTTCTCCTTCATTGATCCTCCATCCTCCACCCTTCCAAGCAGTATGTCCCTCTTCAAGGAATAGCCCCTCCTAGCAACATGCCTCCAAGCAGCAGTTCAGCTGCACTCTCTTCAAGACATACTTGATTATTCACTGTTTGCTTGCTTAATTCAATTATGAAACTAGCCAATCTTCTTGTGGATTGTTCAAACTGGCTAATCCTTTTGTGGAATTTAGAGAGCCAATCCCATTGTGAATAGGCTAACATGCCCCATTCACATATTCTCATGCATCTACATAACAAAGTTAAATAATGGCTAGGAAAAGATAGACCAAAAGATAAACTCCATAAGCACTTATTGAAATTTCATGATAAATGGAGGAAGGGATGAAATTGTCAAAAGGCTTCATTTTACTTGGATCCATAATCAAATCCCTTGGTTCTAGTAGTCAAGAAATCTAAAGACTTATCATATTGATAAAATGTGCTGTCAAGGACCTCTCGAACGTTATAAGGAGTAATAATATCAGTTTAAAACTATGGTGCATTTAATCCATTCCATGGTCTTTTTAACTTATATACTAGCATCTTAAAGCTGGCAAGTACCAAGAGTAATAGGAGAAGAGTTGATGTCTCTGAGTTGTGGTATTGGAGAAGTATTCATTATCTCATGTACTGTAAAAAACAAGCAAACGTGTCTTCAAGAAAGTGCAGCCACTGTGCTCCACAGAGGCAAGGATGTTGAAATTTTGTTTCGGGTACTTTGGACATTTGCAAGAAGGGGCCAATCCCTGGAAAAATACATCATTCTTGGAAAGATAAAGAGTCAGAAAAAAAGAAAAAGAAGAAGAAGAAGGTGGCCCTTAACAAGGTAAATTGACACAGTCACTTAAACAATGCTGTTGAGTGCATCAGAGATGATGAGGATGACACAGGACAGAGCAGGGTACAGTCCTATGGGTTGTGGTCAACTCATTGACACCTAATATTAATAATCATATGTGGGTCATAGAAATTATCAAGAAAATAATTTAAAATCAATGAAATAATATTTAAAATAGTTAAGTATATGAAGATATGAAACTTATAAAAATACCCTTTTGAATACAAACTAGGTAAAGTGGATACAGAATAGTATGCATTTTGAAGCAGTTACTCTTTGTTTTCAAATAAGATTTTTACTGTAATTGTGATTTTAACAAAAGTTTACACAAAAGTTAGATTTTCATTCATTCATTGTTGCACATTTTATCCCTTGTGTCCCCCTCCTCAAGTTGACATTTTAAAAAATACTAACTTACTTAAAAAATTCAAATGCATTGTTTTCAAGAACAGATTCTTTCAATGTGGGAGCGGAGGGATGGGGATATGTGGGGGGAGCGAGATTAATCATGGAGTTGTTCAATTTGACTGAGGTCTCAGGGAAATTGGAAGCAATTATTCTTGGATTATATCCTAGAGACTGCTAGAATTCATACTTAGAAAATATCAACAAAGTTTTAAAATTATACAATTGCTTATGCTAATGATGAGTTAAATATGAACATAATAATATCCTCAGAATATTATTTTAGTCTAATTGCTAGACTTATAAACCTAGCCTAAAGAAATCTAGATTTTCATTTTAAAATAAGAAATACAAGCACATGTTCTTAAATTAAATGTTCTTATTATGAGGGTTTCAAGCCCAAGCCTTTTCTCTTTTATCTGAACTGTTGTGCTGGTGGTTGTTATGTGCTATCAAATTGCATGTGGCTAATAGTGACCATATGTACATCAGCTCTGAACCCTGCCCTGTCCTGAGCCAGTCTCACTAATTCATATTCACCAAGCCCTATTTCCCCAGTTATTGAATCAATCCATCTCATTGGAGGCCTTTATCTCCTGGACTGTCCCTCTACCATTCTGAGAATGATGTCCTTCTCCAAGGATTAGTCTCTCCCAGAAAGCCACCAAGAAATTTATACAAGTTACAGTACTAAAATTCCATTTTATGAGGCTAAAGGGGGATACGCCTTACTTTGCTAATGGGTTTTAATTTTTATGAAATGTAAACGAGAGACTTTGGATATGAGTAACCTTAAGACTTCTTTCTAATCTGAACTTGTCTATCTTCTCAATGAACATTTTACTTACCTTCCAGGTCAGTTCTTAAAATGTGATTTCTTATCTTTCACATAAAACATATTTCACCTTCATTTTATAGTTGTGTAATTATTCAAATAGTTTCATATCCACATAATAATTAGCTTTCTGGAAGGTTTTATGTATGTGGTTCAACGGTGCAATCTTTGGCTTTTTAGATCATATTTAACCTTCATTTTCTTTTATATTGGTTTGATTACAAAGTTCATATGCATTGTTTCACACAATCATTCACATATACTATGTTTTATAAAATTATCCCATTTAGGCTTTGTCCATCATTACTCTGTCTTTTCAAGTCCCTGTCAGATCATTCCTATTTTCTTCACCCTCTTCCTCCACCTACTAAACTGTGCAGCCCTGTGGTTTCACCCCTACCTATCTCCACTCTCTGTTCCCACACATTTCCCCCAAAGGTTCCCATATATGTTTCATTAGTTATCCTTCTGTTTTTATGCTAATGTTCTTACATAGTTTTTGTCCTTGGGAGACTGAGTGAGTGCACTCAGCGTAATGTTCTCCAGTTTCTCCCAAGTGATGTAGTATTTCTCTTAAATCATTGCTCTTGAGTAGTGTGTAGTAATCCATTGTGTGAATGTACCACAATTTCTCAATCCATTCACCTGTGGTTGGATATTTGGACTGTTTCCATGTCTTTTCAGTGGTGAATAATGCTGCTATAAATATTGGTGTACAAATCTTTATTTTTGTTTTAGTTCTAATTTCCTTGGAGTATATTCCAAAGGATTTCTTGATACTAAACCTCAATCTATATTGAAGGCTGTAGTCCTTGACCCTCTACAGCAGCGCTTCAGGTCCTCCTCAGTTTCAGTAAGCATTGTTGTGTCATCCGCATAACGCAGATTGTTGATAGATCTTCCACCAATCCTTTTGCACTCTTCATAGATGATATTCTTGATACCTTCCCACACAGTTCTTCTGGTTTTTGTTCATTAGTGTTCTAGAGCTCAAACATGGTTTTGAGTTGTTATTTTTTTTTTAAATTGAAGGAGGATAGACTCAAGATGAAATTTTTATTTCTGTTGGATTTGATTTGACCTTCTTTAATGAAAATAATAATTTATCTAAACTTTTTATGTTTATACATGCAGCTTTATGTTATTTCCAGTATTTTCAGAATTTTATCTAAGTTGGAAGTACAAATATTTGACAGTTGTAGTTAGTTCTTCAGGCAGTTCACAAATAAATAGAGTACAACCTATACAACCTATACCTATTAACAAGTATATTTTTATTCAATCTTTGAATTATTCTAGAAAATGGTTTTAAAAGTTGTGTGCTATTAACACAGTGCAAAATCGTATAGACTCTATTAACAACTAACGTGGTATAGAATTGACTTTTCTAACTGGATTTTTTATCATTTTTTTTATCATTTGAAACTCCACTCTACTAAAACTCATCTGGCTTATCAATATATGGATATTACCTTAATTTGGGAATACTTCCTCTGCCAGATATCATAAAATTGAAAACGTGTAAGTCTGCCCTGAATCTGGTGTTGATTAGAGACATGCTAAATAGAAACCATTAGGATTATCTGTGCCTAGTCAGGTAATTTGAAGCAATATAAAATACCTGATGGATAGAGAGAAATTACTGCTTTGATTAAAGACTTGGTAACACCTGGAGGAGAACATAGCAGGAATCACTACTTTTAATTCCCCCAGGTGAATGGTCTATACTCCAGCTTCTTATATAAGACAACTGCATTTTGAACTCTAAGACTCTCACTCTCTTCTTGCTTGAGATAGCCTCCTGAGTGAACCAGCTGTCTCAGTACTACCAGATATTGTCAACAACTTTGTGAGTTCTTGAGAACATTCCAATGGACTGCAGCAGCCAAAAAACAAGGATAGGTTTTGAGCAAGAAGGGGGAGGAAAATATATTGTAAATATGATGAAGTAGTTTAACAGAATGATATTTAGGGATATTGTTAGCCTCTTGATTCTGATTTTCAAATATTAATTATTCTTCATATAGTAATTAATTTACATTCTCTTTAATTCATGTACATTGTATTTTATACAATCTTTCATTTATGTTTCATCTAATCATTTGTATACATTGTATTTTATATAATTACCTTTGATCTATGAATATATTACTCCATCTTTTTGTGACTCCATTGAATTTTTTCTTTTCGTTAACACACACCACACACACACACACACACTTCTGCTATTTTAGGGATTTCCATCCTTCCCCTTTTTCTGTTTTCCCTTTTCCTTTCTGAACATTTACATATATCTTACTAGTTACCCTTCTATTTTTACAATAGGGATCTTAATGTGGTATTTTTCCTTATGAAACTGAGTTAGTTAACTCATATAATGTTTTCTAAACTCATGTTAATTTGATGCTCATTTTTGAAGATGAAGATTGTACAAGCTTTGTTATGGTTAGATTGGTACTGATATTTGTGATTCTCAGAATTCTAAATAAAACATACGGTCATAAAAGAATTATTTTATCATACATATAAAATGTGCATATTATAAAAATATTCTTAATGTATGCTGCTAGCAAGCATTTTTTATGGATATCTCATACAACAGACATTGTTCATGGTGTCACAGAAACATGCTTAGACAACTTGAATAGTTGAAACTGAATGTCCAACACATATTGAGTTTATTAGATCATCCCTTCTACCATTATCAATTCCCCAGAGAAGGCTGCATGATGATTACTATTATGCGACATTACACATGGCATTGTTCCAAACACAAACCATCTTATGCTTCATCCTCTGTGACAAAAAAAAAATCAATTTGGCCTTTGTTTTGATTCCTTAAATATGGACATGAATTCTGCAAGAATGTAAATTCCTTTATTATGTGAAATATATAGACAATGCATGCAATATATGCAAGTATGTGGGACATATACTGATCTTATCTAACAATTAGCCCAAGGAAGAAAGATTTCAATCATGTATATAACATTTCAATCAGTGATAACATACTTCATAATTATGCAATGAAAGCCTAAGTATATATATGTGCTATGAAGCCAATAAAATATTTTGAACACAACATTTTCCTTTTAATAAAAGAAAAGTAAGTGGTTTCTTTAGCATTTTTTTATACTGTGAAACTTTCCCAAGATATAGACAGGAGCTAATGGGCTGAGGAGATTGTGTGGAATTGCTTATTTTATGAATCCATCTCATGTTAATTTATATTTGTGCACCTTTATATTCAAATGTTTAAAGAAATAACACTCACCTTTCTGCAATGTCTCAAAACTATCCCATCTTTGTGTCTCCTCTGTGACTGTATGCCTAAAGTCCAATGTGTCTACTGGACTATATCAACATTAGAGTCAAGGATTTATAGTCAAAATTCTCCATCGATTTTAATTTTCATGTGTGTGGGAATAGGATATAGGTAAAGTAATTATTATGGTATTGGTTAGTTTCTTCCATCATGCTGTGTTAAATTGAGAAGATGTAGCCATGGAATTAATAATCTCTCTAACAGCAAGGAAGAGGAAGCTGAGAGTGTGGTGCACATCCTTCGGGGCCAGAGATTGCAGGTCAGACTACAATACAAAAATGAAACAACAGCTATAGCTTTATCAGGGAACCAGAAGCCAACACGAAATAGAGTTGAGTTGGCACTTCTGCCCTATGGAGCCAGAGACAGTCTCTGCTCAAGCTTGCTTGCAGACTGAGAGAGAATGCAAATAAATGGTAGTACTAAGGGTGCAGGAGTGTTATCCACCTCCTAAACAATATGCACCTGGAAACTCTGAACTTTGATAAATATTAATAGTTGTAGAGAGGCTTCAGGCCTTTTGTTCACAGGGTCCCTATGAGTCATGCTTAACTTGAAGGCACTCAAGAACAACAAGGGAACTTTATAATAATGACCTGAACTATGAGGCTGAAGGCCAAGGGGCCTGCAAGAATACTTAAGAAGCTATCTGGACTGAAGAATTTTACACTTGAGAAATTTCTGATCAGAAGAAATGTATCCTACTGCCAACATTCCCCCACCCTGTTAACTTTTTAAATTAACCCTATAACCATAGATATGGTTCTGTGAGATTGCTGTGGTCATTGAAAAGGATTTTTTACTCAGTATAAAGTCTTAAGATTGGTGTGGAATTAGTAGGAGTAGGTAAAAAATATGGTAGACCATGCTTGAATTCATAGAAATTTATTATAGAAATTTTTAACACATGTTATTTATAGGTATAATTCCCCTTTGTGGAATTAGTAGTGGTCAGACATGGACATCCTCATGTTGCCTACATTCATTTTACACCAACATAATTCTGATTATCGTCTGTTTAGAATCTGCCACAGTATTCATAATTCATTCTGTTAAGGTTAGTATCAGATCAGTTACAAGATGTGCAAAGTCAAAAGTGTTCCAAATGTTTGATTTGCTGTGTAGCTCCGTGATCTACAAATTCAATAGTCCCTCCTTTGCTCAGTTCTTTCATATCTCTGTATCCCTTGGAATTGGTGATAAACTAAAAGGTCTACCAGATATTCAGAACAGTCCGAGAACTTACTTGACTGGGATACCCAGGCCTGTTATTTAGAGACTGGTAATTATTGGAGAATTCCAGTTGTAGTTCAGCTGGAAAGTTTAAGTCCCCTAAAAAAGAGAGCTAACATTTAGGTCTCATGAATTTGGATAAGCCTTTAGTAGAGTGTGGCTAGTATCCCACACTAATCCTCTCTCCTTAATACAAGAAATACTTCAGCACAAAATAAAAACTTAATCATTGCCTAGGAAAGACATTTTGAACAAGAAATCTTTGAAATCGCAGCTTTCTTCTAATCCATTATGCTCAAGATGTCAGATTGCTGCTCTAAACCTAAGAACTTGATATTGTCATTTTTTCCATTTTCCCAATACTTTTGTGTCTTTTTTAAATCCCCAACCTCATTACAGCTACTTCATAAACAACATGCCTCTGGAAACTCTATGAACTTTGAAACATGACCATAGTTATAGGAAGGCTTCAGGTATTTAGTTCATAGGGTTGCTATGAGTCATGCTCGACCTGACAGCAATCAACAACAACAACAATAAACTCAATTTTTCCCTATAGTCCCAAATAAAACATTTTATTCTATGAGACACTGTGCTTTATTATTCTTTCCATTTTTTAAACAGGTTTAACTCACTTCCTTTAAAGTGCTTATTTACTTCATTCACCTTTTAAACTCCTTTATTTCTGCAAGATTAGGTTCAATTTCCTACTTCTTAAAGAATTTTGTGTCAATCTCAAGTCATGTTTGACTCATTCATGATACAATGTCCTAAATTTATCTTTGGAAGCAGGAGCGGCATCTGCTTCCTAAATAACACGCCTCTGGAAACTCTACGAACTTTGATAAATATTGATGGATCTAGGTAACATTTTCTAAGCTCATATGTTTTATATATTTCTATGTATGTCTTGTTAAGCCTTGATCTTCCTTGATATTCTATTTTAATCTTTATTTTCTATCATGCAAAACCTAAATCACAAAGAGAAGAAGAAATATTAGTGTAGCAAATTATATGTATTCTGAGAGGATAAAATTCAAGTCAAGTCATGCCATAAGACATACTGGGAAGATACTTTGAAAGAGTCCATGAGAACAGGTTATATAGTTCAAATTTATATTGTTGTTGTTGTCATGTACTGTCAAATTGGAACTGACCCATAGCTGACCCTCCAGAGAATTTTCAGAGGCCATCAATTGCACAGGAGAAGATTCCCTATTCTTCTCCAATGGAGCACTGGTGGATTCGAACTGCCTGCCTTCAGATTGTAGCACAGCTTCTTGCCACTAGACCACCAGTGCTCTCTAAATTTATATTATTTTCTCAATAAATAGCATCAAATAAAAAGAATAGTCAGAAACACCAAGAGCATGTAATAAATCATTAAACGGTCTCTTGTCAGATGATAAAATTCTTTTCTGGGTTTATAATCTAGATATCTTTCCTAGCCAGTTATTAAACTATTTTTTTACTCTTTGTTTATTTGCTGAAGTAATTATTATACTAAGGAGAGGATTAGGATGGGATACAAGCCCCACCCTGCTAGAAGCTTGTATAAGCTCATGGGACAACTGGGCTCACCTAGGACATAGCATCCAGCCTGCATTACCAACAGACTCCATCAAGCTATGCCACAACTGACAGTCTATAGGATCATTTGTACCATCAGCCTAATCACCCATAGTCTCTCTCTAGGTGAATCACAATTGATGGTCTACAGGATACTGGCACATCACTCAGCAATTTCTCTAAAATCTGCCTGCAAACCTATGTTCACATGAATCATTTCTCTGCCAGGTCTGAGTCTCTGGGAAACCTTCTAGGTTATCACTGAATCCAAAGGCCATAGGGGAATTGGAGAAGTGAACCATGGAACTGTTAATGTTAGAAATTATACAGCTAGTTAAGCTTACAGAGCCAGTTAAACATTGCGAACTGCGTTGACCTGAGACTTCTGGTAAATAGTCTGCTATTAATCATAGCAGGACAAATTATAAAAACAAACAAACAAACAAAAAACCAACAAAAAAAAACCCCAAAACCAAAAACCTGCTTCTGATGCTCAGTGTACATGGGTAATTTTCCATAAGAATCCAATGTCTAAGACTAAACATTCACCATTTAGCTCCATTTTTAAACTTTTGATTGAAGGAAACTTCAAGGAGTCCTTTCAAAAGGATGTCTAAGAGTGGATGGCCTGGTGAGTGTCTCCGGTTTGATATGCCTAGAAATTGGAATTCCAAGAGAAGCAAAATAAATTTGTCCACAAACGTTTTACTAGTTTCTTGTATGTAATATTCTCTCAACAAAAAATACGGAATATTTCATTCTTTTCTTATCTTACTTACCATTTCTTACAACTTCTATTAATAGAGTTAAAACTCAAATTTTAATATAGATTACATCAAGAGAACAGAAATCTTTACCTCTGGACCAATCAGCAACATCATAGTAGATAGAGAACAGATTGAAGTTGCCAAATATTTTACCTTGCTTGGATCTAGAGTCAACACCCTAGGTAGTAGTAGTCAAGAAATCAAAACATATATTGTATTTGGAAATCTGCTGCCAAGGACCTCTTTAAAATGCTTTGTAATAATAATATCAGTTTAATGCTTCAGGTGCACCTGAGGCAAGCCATGGTCTTTTGAATTACTTGCTATGCATCTGAAGTTGGAAAATAAATAAAGATGACAGAAAAAGAATTCATGACTTTGAATTGTGGTTTTGGGGAATAGTATACAATATCCTACAGGTTACCAAAAAAGCAAGTAAATATGTCTTCAAGGAAGCTCAAGATTATCAGAGATGAAGAGGATGGAACAGAAAAGGACAGAATTTAGATTCATTTACAGGGTAGCTATGAGTCCTAGTTATCCTGATGGCACCCAACAAGAATATATATATATGATAAATGGTTTTTATTTTTCAATATAAAAAGGAATATGATTTTGGTCATCCTCATAGATAGTTTTATACATACTTCCCAATGTTCTTCTACACTAAAAAAATCCAACAGGATCAATGCAATGACATATTTAATAGAATTTGCTGAATAGTAG
The DNA here is from genome assembly GCF_000299155.1 of Elephantulus edwardii. NCBI lineage: Eukaryota > Metazoa > Chordata > Mammalia > Macroscelidea > Macroscelididae > Elephantulus > Elephantulus edwardii. The sequence continues at coordinate 6,512,964 of NW_006399857.1, forward strand.
ATGAGGTATTACCCTAACGTTGTCTTTTTTAGTCATTATCTTAGCCCCTTCTGGTGTCCGGCTACCTTACCTGAAGAAAAAAACGTCTTTCAAATCATCAACAGCTGAGAGAGTGTGTGTGCTTCCCACATTGGGAAGCAACACATGAGGCAAATTGGAGCAAGGCTTTGTTGAGAGAGACTCTGGTGACAAGACCCTGGTTATGGTAGTGGAGAGACTGTTGCAATGCTGTGGAGAAATTGTGGTAATGTGTAACTGTAGGAGCCCTGAGATAAAGACCATAGTAAAATCTTTTGCTGCTGTTGCCAGATGTTTGAAGGAGAATCTGACTTCTAACTGCTCTGAGCCAAACTACACTGGATGATTTGGATTTGACTGCTGACCTAAAACCAAAACGTTTACTAATTAAGGAATTGTGTGTTGCTGTTAACCTTGCTTGTTACTGCTGGACCAAAACTTATATTTACATCGAGTGATATTCTATTGCTTCCCCCACTCTCCAACTTACGTCCCTTATAAATCTCATTCTTGGTACCACAACTGTGAGTAAAGTCTGTGAGTCAACAATGAATAAACCAACTTCTTGCTAATGGCATGGCTCTAGAGGTAAAATGGGCCTGGGCTATAGGATCTTCATCTGCTTTCTGCTCTGGACCTTTCAGAGAGAACTCATGGCCCATTGCTCCTAAATGCCATTTTCTTCTCACTAGACACTTGGTATATCATATGTGTTTCTTTACGTTCTTTAAGCACACTTAAATTAGCTGCCACTAAGGATAGAATGCTCCAATGTTGTTTTATTGCCTGTGGTTCACTGTGTCACTCTCAGGAATAGGCCTCCCTGCATTTTAATTCCTTATATAAGAACACTACTTTCAAGAACACTAATTTTAAGCAAAATGAACCAGAAGAATATTAGACATCAGATAGGGCTTCTTGAATGATTGTGCAAAAGAAGCCCACCTCCTTTAAGTCAGTTCTGATTATTAATAACATTCTATCCAGTATAGGAATGAGACAGTCTATTTTTTCCTATTGGGCTGGTGGAATTGAACTGCTTAATTTTTGTAATGCATTATAACTGGAAGAGATCCGTATTTATTCCCATTTCCAAAAAAAGGTGACCTGAAAAGTGTGGAAATTATCAAAGAATATCAATAATATAACACGATAGCAAAATCATGCTGAAAATTATCCAGAAATGTTTGGCACAGCACATTGACAGAGAATTACCAGAAATAGAAGCAGAGATTAAAAGAGGTTGTGGCACAAGACATTATTGCCTTTGTCAGATAGATCTTGGCAGAAAAGCAGAGTACCAAAGGAATGTCTATTTGTGTTTCATTGACTATGCAAAGGCATTTGGCTGTGTGGATCCCAACAAACTGTGGAAAACTTGAGGAAAATGAGGATCCCAGAACACTTGATTGTGCTTATGTGAAACCTGTAGTTGGACCAAGAAGCAGTACTCAGAACAGAGCAACAAAACACTGAATGGTCCAAATCAGGAAAGGGAAGCATAACAGATGTATCCTATCTCATACATTTTCAGTTTATATGCAGAACAAATAATTCCGTAAGCTGAGCTTTATGAGGAAGAATGGATCTGTGCGGTGGAGTGGACTTGGGGGTAGGGATTGTATAACAATGAAAGAATTTTTCTTTTACATTTCAAAGAGAAGAGCCAGACTTCTTGTAGCTTAGTGCCTCTTCTATTCCATTTCCAGCATGCTGCTGTCGCAGTACAATAGTTTCTCAGGGGATAGTGATGTGTCCTCTAGATCCGATATATAAGTGTTTTTTTTCTCAGGCCCACAATTATTTTAACACTCAGGTCCTTCTTGCCAGACTCTGGGAATGTGGGTGAAACAGCATTGAATGGGACTGAGATGAAATAGCCCACCTTTACATTTAGCCCTAAAACTATTTTAACACTTAGATACTACCTGCCAGACTTCTGGGAATGTGGGCATGCCTGTGTTTTGTTTGAGAAGGCCATATCCATATACATACAAGAAGTATAGTGAATACCACTATCATTAAGATACATACACTATAACAGGAGCCAAAGAGGAGGAAATAGAGGGTTTCTACAAACTTTTGCAGTCAGATATTGATCAACAAGCAATTAAGATGCACTAATAATGATGAGTGCCTGGAATGCAAAAGTCAGAACAGAGGAGAAGGATCAGTAGTTGGAAAACATGGATTTGTTGACAAAAATGAAGCTGGAAATAGAACGATAGAATTCTGTACAACCATTGATTTATTCATTGCACATACATTTTATATGAAACATAAACACAGACTATATACATGTATTTCACCTGGGGCAATGGGGGTAGATGTTTCAGAGGAAATAAGGTTGGCACAAGATAGAACTGGGTTCAGAGCTGTTTTACATGGAGTCATTATGTGTTGCAAGGGACTCTATGACATATAACTACAACATCACCCACTTGTAGCATTTTTTTGTCATAATAATTTTTGATAATTCAGAAAGTGGTCAAATTCTCTTTTTTCCATATGATGAGATATATTGTGGAGATATGTCCTATTCTGCAGAGTAAGTATATTTGCTGAACAATTAGTTCTACCTCTTTGCAGTCACAGTAAAATTCCTCTTGCATTTTCTGTCTGCTTTGCCCATTCCCCCCTCATTTAATTAGCATTAATCTTAGTTACAAGTTGTGTGTTCTAAAAATGAATGTCTAAAATAGGATAAATGTAAACAATAGTAAGCTGCCTGAAGAGTTTATGATTCAAAATAATGAAAAAGATACTATAACCAATATTAACAAAAACCTTGCCTGTGACTGAGGTTTTAAAATCTTATATTCACCCATAAATCACTTGTGCATGTACTCTCATTATTTTGTGTACAGCCAGTGCTATGGTAGTGGACATTCTTAGCTGGTGTTTGCTATAGAAAGAAAAGCTAAAAATATGTTTATATTAAGTCACCAATTTAGACTACTTTTTTATTCCAAATCTTTGGTAAAAGTTCAAAGGAGGAAAAATTTGTTGATACTTTATCTTGTGCACCATATGTTGTCCTAGGCGAGGTCTGAGACCATGAACCATTTGCACATCTTACTCCTGAGTTGTCCTTTCTTGTATTAGTGTTTAAAGACCTCTGACTTACAGCCTTTGAGGAAAAACATGAGCAAAAGGTATAATCAAATACAGAAAGCAGATATTTGCTGCAATTGATGTCAGACAAAACTGTAAACTGTACATGAACACTGGAGACATATGCTTGCCACAGTAGGGGTAAATAGATTTGCTAGTACAGGGCCCGTGAAGCTAGTGGTCCTGTGGAGTTTTCTGAAAGTCCTATACAGAGAGGGAGGTGGTTGCTGAGTTCAAATGTGTGCACTGGTTGTTTTTCTTTCCTTTATTTTTTTAAAGATAGAAAACCCATAATCTCAGCAACAGTAGGTTTTTTATCAATATTGGCACCATGGAGACACCTTAATCTGCGTGAAAATTACATTGAATTTGATGTCATGATATGTTTTGAAGTGTAACTATATACAGATAACAGTTACAGTTCAGCAAATGTTGCTTCATATGACAGGAAGAAAGATTTCAACCGAAGGTTTACAATGAGGCTATGACTATCTGGCTACACCATTGGTATTATCAACTTTAAATGTATTAGGAAAAGAGAATGATGGTTCATTGATAGATATTAATAAATATTTCAAAATTTACGATCAATTCATAACATTTTAAAGTAGTCTCACTGTATAGCAGCCTCAGCTACCCACAATTTTACAAAGTGGAAAAGGTAAAAAGATACTTGTGCAAAACATAGTCCTAGTGTGCTTTGAAATATATTTGAAAAAACAATGAAATATTAATTTTTTTTAAGTTCAGAAATGATATTTGCACATTCTAACTGTAAATTGAGCTGTAGGGGCCTAGTTAGGAAGTTGTACTACTAACCAGCTTCTAGCAATTCAAATCCAAGGGAGAATGAACGAAAAATCTCCTTTAATGAGATTTTCAAACTAGGAAATCCAGTGGAAGGTCAGTTTTGATTTGATGGCAATGGGAATGAGAGTTTATTAGTTATATTTCAGGAATCTTCGGTAGGGTAAAAGATTATTAAAACCTGGAGATTATTTGGTGGTTCAAACAGACCCGGAAACACTTCAGAAGACATGCCTAGAAATCTGCTTTCAAAAGATAATAGCTGTGAAAAACCCTTTGGAGATGTTTTACTCTGCACAGATCAACTCTGGAGTTTAGTGTGCAGTTCATTCAAATAGACTCCTTGGCAAAAACAGAACAACTCCAAGAGCAGCAACAGAAGTGCGAGAATGTGAATAGTTATCCAGCAGGTATTAAAGTGAGCAATGAATATATCTGTATATGCTCATTTGGAAAAAATACTACTTGTTTACTCAGGCGTGAGACATAGGATATTGAGTGCAAATCAATGGTTAATTACTACTTTGACCAGATATAGGTTTTCACAACCAACTTATTACAAGCTTCCTTTGGTTTTGGAGTTGGTTTTTTGCTCCCTCCAAGTAAATATATAAAATATACTGTGGATACTCATTGTTATTTTGCAAAAAATAGCATACATACTTTAACTGGATGAGAAATATTTAAATATTATCTAAAATATCCAGGATTTTGTTGTTTCTTTAAAAAAATAAAAACTTTTTTATACTTTCAGAAAGGTACAGGTTACTTTTTAAAATTTCTATTAGTTTATTTACAAAATTAAATGCATTGGTTTTTTTTTTTGTTTTTGTTTGTTTTATAAGTGCCCATCAACAAATGAATGGATAGAGAAGCTGTGGTATATTCACGCAATGGAATACTACTCTGCATTGAAAAACAAGGAACTCATAAAAATATTATGCTGCATGAAATATCTCAGTCACAAAAGTACAAATAGTATATAGTGCCACTGTTGTTAAATGGGACTGACATTGGGTTTGGGAGGAGACTAAGAAAGACGGTATAAATAATGTGTACTGCATTCAAACAGATGACGGACAGAACTGTTTAAAAGGGATGTGTAATTAGGTATTATTGTCATGACAGGAGTCCAGAACAAAGGCTGCATAGTGGAGTGGACTTGGAGGGAGGGATTGTAGAAAATTATTTTGTTTTACTTTTCGAAGAGAAGAGAGAACTGGAGGAGGGGATGGGCAGGGAGAAAAGCGCAACAATGAATGAATGGAAATCCAGTCTCTGTAAATTTTCATTAAAATTAATAATAATAATAATAATAATAATAATAATAATAATAAAAGAAAAAATAGGAATACATTATTTTAAAATGCGGGATTAACATAATATTTGAGAAAATACAACAACTACGACTAAAGAGTTAATTTTCTTGTTCATGTTTTATCATGGAGAAAAAGAATGTAAGTGCCGAATGGCATCCACTTTCTAAATCACATGCCTCTGGAAACTCTATAAACTTGGAGAAACAATGATAGCTATTTTGTTCATATGATAGCTGAGTTGTGCTCAACTCAACGACAATCAATACATCACCATCCTTACAATGGTGGAACTGCTTGTACATATTGTTGCAGCCATTTCCTCAACTTATTTCACCGCCTTCTTCTTTTTTGCTGACCTGTACTTCATCAGTCATTATACTCTTCTCTAGACTGGTCCTTACCAATATATGATTCAAGTATGTGAAACAGTGTCTCACTGTCCTTGCTTCTAAGGAGGATTTTGTCTTCACCTATTCTAAGATAGTTTTGTTTGTTCTTTTGATGTTGTTTTTATGTGACATGGTGTTGACTACAACTTATGGTGGCCTTATGTACAATAGCTCTTAACCCTGCTCTATCCTGAACCAATTTCACTGACTTTAATAGACATACCCGCATTCCCCCAATTTCTGTGTAAATCTAGCTCATTCAGGGTCTTCGTCTCCTCCTCTGTCTCTTCCCCTTTGTAAGCATGATATCTCCAAGGACTGGTCCCTCCTAGCAACATGCCCAAAGTATGTGAGACAGAGCCTCAAAATCATTGCTTCTAAGGAGTAGCTTGGTTTCAACCTCTCTTGGCTAGACCTGTTCTCTTGGCAGTCTATAGAATGTTCAACATTCTTTTAGAACGCAACAATTAAAAGGCATCCATTCTTCTTCTGTCATCTTTGGTCATTGTACAGCTTTTTGATGCATACCAAGAAATTGTGAAGACCATGGCCTGGATAAGGCACATCTTAGTGTCTAGTCTGGTATTGTTGCTCTTTAGCACACTGGAGATGTCTCTGACAGAAGATTATTTAAATGCAATTAATTTTTTTGTTTCCTAACTGCTGATGTCAAGTATTGATTTTTTTATTATTGATTGTGTTAATAATCTGAATGTCTCTCTCCCAAGAAGGTGCCAATCGGCCCATTGGTGAGAATCTTCATTACTTGATCAACATTGCTGATTATAGTCCTTGACACTCTCCAGCAAATGTTTCAGATCTCTTAAGTTTCAACAATGGTCCATGGTATATTAATTGCTCTTAATAAGCACTATAAATCAAAGACATCAATTCTCCCTCAGTCTCTCTTATTTATTGTCAAAATTTCACATGCGTATATGGCCATTGAAACCACTTGGTTCAGACATGGGTCATATTTACCTAAATGCACAAAGTGATAGCTTTGCTTTTGAACACTTCAAAAAAGTTCTTTGCAGCATATTTGCCCAGGGGTCGTGGTATTAGGGATATTGTTGCTGATGTTAGATGGATCTTTGCTGAAAGCAGAGAATACCAGAAGAATGTCTATCTGTGTTTCATTGATTATGCAAAGGCATCTGACTGTTTGGATCATAACAAATTGTGGCTGACTCTGAGAAGAATGGGAATCCCAGAACATTTAATTGTGCTAATGCTAAACCTATACTTGGACCAAGAGGCAGTAGTCAGAACAGAG
>NW_006399857.1:6529956-6531550 GCF_000299155.1 Elephantulus edwardii
GGCACAGGACAGAGAGGAGTTTAGGGCTGTTGTACATAGGGTCGCTATGAGTCGCAGGCGACTCGACGGCAGATAACAACAACAACAACAACAACATGATTTGCCTTATCATATTTCTAAACATTTGTGAAAGGATAATATCCTTAACATAGAGAATTAACTGTTACCAAATTGAATATGAAATTTAAAGAATATATACTATACCGAAGTATCTAATTCCCTAGACAACATCTATCAGAAGAAGAATGGGGCTCTTCTGTGATTTATACTACCAAGCCTAAGGCAATATCCTTTATAATATTTAAGGAACTTGAAGTCTAATGGATGAAAATGTATAAGGAAAGTGTAGTGTGCATACCAATTTCAAAGAAGACAATTTGGTCTTAGAAAGATTTTGATGAACTTCAAATAATACAATTCAATCTTATATAAGTCTTCCTTAGAAAATCAATTCACATCATGATTTTTAAATTCATTAAGGAAAAATAGGTTCTAAATATAGTTTTATTATTATAATCTACTCCTTTGCAAACTTTTGATATTTATTTGGGATTTTTGTAAGCCAATATAAATGAAAAGTGTGCCACTTCGAATAATATCTTGGTTTAGGTAATATGATTTAAAAGTTTGGAAAATAAACTGATTCTATAAGCTAACATGAATAACTATAATTAATCAGTTGTGTAGCTGAATCATCTTACAGTAGATTTCAATTTTTATGCCTGAGACCTTGTAAATTGCAAACATTTTTGGAATCTCATATATAAAAAGTTATTTTTCACATGCATTTTTCTGAAAAGATTGTGTTATAATGTTGTTTTTGTAAAAGACTAATCCTTTGCATCTTTTCTGTTTAAAAGGCAATGTATTATGCTGTGTGAAATATCTCAGTCACAAAAGGACAATTACTATATGGTGCCACTGTTTTAGAATGAGGCTGACACCAGTGTGGGGGTAAGACTGAGAAAAACTGGGTATATTTACTGCATTGAAGCAGATGAGGGAGAAAATAGTTTAAAACTAATATATTTTAGGGCATTATGATTATCATAAGAGTCTGGAATGAGGGTTGCAGAGTGGAGTATACTCGGAGTGGGTTGGGGGTAAGGGTGTGCGGGGGAGGGGGGGGAATGTATACCAATGAAGGATTTTTTCTTATGCTTTTCAAGGGGAAGAGTGAACTGGGAGTGGGGGTGGAGTGGGCGGGGAGAAAAGTGCAACAATCAATGAATGGAAATCCAAAATCTCTGTAGATGTTCATTGAAATTAATAAAAAGAAAAAGAATAAAGTCTCTGATCCAGCTTATATTTTAAAAAATTATTTTTAATAAAAAAAGGCAATAAAGTAAAAAAAGTAATAAAGCCCTTGTAAAAAATCCTAAACAGAAATATGAGTTTCTCTTTGAAATCTCTAAGTTATGTTGATGTTGTTGTTGTTATGTGCCGTCGAGTCGCCTGCGACTCATAGCGAACCTATGTACAACAACCCTAAATTCCGCTCTGTCCTGTGCCAATCGCACTGTCTCCGACACTCCCATCCCAATTATCCCAGTCACTGAATCAATCCACCTCATAGAGGGCCTTCCGCTCCTGC
>NW_006399857.1:6531650-6537612 GCF_000299155.1 Elephantulus edwardii
GGGTCCTTGGAGAGGGACATCATGCTTGGGAGGGTGGAGGGACGGCGCAGGAGGGGAAGACCCTCTATGAGATGGATTGACTAGGTGACTGGGGTAATCAGGATGGGTGTGTCAGACGCAGTGAGGTTGGTGCAGGATAGAGCAGGATTTAGGGCTGTTGTGCATAGGGGTCGCTATGAGTCGCAAACGACTCGACAGCACATAACAGCAACAGCAACAATATGTCATTTGATTTCTTGATTGCTGCTTCCTTGGATATTAATTGTGAATCCAAATAAATTATATATTTGATAACTTCAATCTTTATCCTAATGAACAAAAGGTTGTTTATTGTTCAATTAAGGATTTTTCTTGTCTTTTTTTTCTTGAGATGTAATATATGCTGAAATACGTAATCTCTGAGTTTCAATGATAAGTACCTGAAATCTTTATTTTTGCTGTTACGTGTTACTGAGTTAGCTCTGACTCACAGCAGACTTATGTAGAGCAGAATAAAATTCTGTTTGATTCTGTGTTATCTTCAAAACCTCTGCCATGCTTACACCCTAATGGCATAGTGAGTAATGTATTTGGCTGAAATTATTTTTGTCGTTGTTACTTGAAAGGTGGGAAAGTGGTTTGATTCCATCAACTCCTCTGTGGAAGAAAGACAGGTTTTCTTCTCTTCTAATGATTTAGTCTTGTAATATTAATGGAAGTTACCCTATGAGTCAGAACCAACTGGCCAGGAATGAGTTTCATGAAGATTACAGCCTACAGAACTCCATAAGACAGTTCTTTTCAATCACATGAGGTCTCCACGAGTAAATCTTATTCAAGGACTCCTAAGAATAATACCATAAACTCTTAAAGAAGCCTGAGTAGCTTTATAATTTTTTTGCAAAATCTAATTACATGCCTCTATTTTACTAAACGAACTATTTGCCTCCCCATCCATGCTCTCTTCCCCCATAGTTAGGGGTGTTTCCAGTGATTTTGCAATTTGTTAGTAATAGGGAGAATAATATATAATCAAAACTTGATTTCATGCCTGATTTAATTATAGGGTACTGATTAAACCAATGTTAGCAAATTCCATTTAATTCAGTAATTAGAAGAGGGTATATCCTCATATATCGTTTAGAAGACCAATCAACATAGGTAAGACTCTTAGTCTTTATGGTGGGAGAACTGAATTAGGCCTCAAAAAATGTGTTCATTCTCTTAAATGTGAATGTATTAACAGACTTTAAAGTTTTTCTGGGAAATTGGAATTCTATGTGCTTGGTAAGTGAAAGTAATGTATTTAGTGTCTTGTCTCTTGGGCTTAATGACATTTGTTACGTCATCGTGTTGACAAGTCCCATTAGTATCTTTCACTTTTTGAGTCATGGCAGCATGCTAAGCCCAATACTTGACATAGCATTAGATATCTTGCCCAGTAGGTTTACAAGTTAATTCATTAAACCAGATCATTTTCATTAGAACACTAACTTCATGTGTTACTTTCAGCATTAAAATAAATCATTTTATATAAGCGATACATCTGGTACATTTATTTAGTTAAAATGTTCTTTCAAATCCTCATGTTCAATTATTCTTGTCACCAGTCTCTATGCTGATGGCTCTCTCAGGAATCATTATCTGTAAGGATAAACTCCTGATTTATTTCCTGGTATTTTTATTCACTCATAATTTGGACAGAGCCTAATTTCCCAGTCTCATCATCCACTTATCCTCAAATCTACAGAAATCAGAATGACCTATTCTAACACTGAAGATGTGATATAAACACTGTTACCTCCCCAATATTTCTTTCTCCCACCCGAAAGCTCTGCATTTTCTTTATATAGAGAAACTCTGAACTTACTTTATGGTCAGTCAAACTCTCTTTTTTTGAAGAGATTCCTAACAGCCCTTGTCTATAACTTTCTTTTCAAAAGAATGATAGGTTTTGTTGATGACATCTTTTACATTCTTATCTTTTCAGTATTATTTAGCAGAAATTATACTGTTCACTTCTAATGTGATTATTTTTTGAACTTGTAACTCAGGTTTTAGGCTTTCAAGGATATAATATAATCTTTCCTAACTTTTACTATGCCCACAAAATGTTGCCCTAAGCTTATAGAGAAATATTATCATATTTAAAATGTCTCATTTACTTATAAAATCTACTTTTTCTAAGTCAGAGGAGTGGTAATGCACCTTTGCCAAAGGAACTCTTAATGAATCACATTAAATTTTCAGATTTCCATAGCTCTGGTTATATTTCCAGATTAAACTGACACAGAGTCTCTACTTCTAATTCAACTTTAACACGGTTGTACAATATTTCCCATGGAACACATTAAGCCACTGTAAAGTTCAGTTTTAGATGCAATATATAATATTATGCAATCACAAAAGTACTTTGTTTTATCAAACTCTCTGTTAAGTCATAAAATCATTATTAAATCAGGTAGACTTAGTCACTCAGATACCGTATTTTACTTGATTCATGGTAGTTAACCCTGATATTTATTGTTCGTAGTACACAGAGGGGAAAATTGTTGGCTAATAATGTGAAAGGCAACTCTGATGGCATTGTCAGTAAAGAGTTGCACTGCCAATAAAAAGGCAGGAGGTCTGAATCCACCAGTTGCTTACAGAATAAAAGGTAAGACATTTTCTCCAATGTGATTTACGCCTTCTGAAAATCTGAAGGAGCAGTAATTACCTAATTTTTATTAAAATGTAAAGAGTTTTAGTTTGTGTAGTATATGTGTGTTTGTGTATTTCAGAGAACAATTTGCAATGAAACAGTTGTCTCAGATACAGAAATTTGGGTTGTGCATCCATCATATAGGTTATACATATGACTCAAGCCTAACTGTGGAATAGACCATAAATTGCTCATATAAAACTGAAGAAAAATCAAATAAGTCAATGACAGTCCAAATACGACCTGGAATTTATTGTTCATACATTTAAAAACCATCTAAAGGATAAATTTGAGGATCTGTACACTACTAATACTGAAGAAAACTCATAAGTATAGCTTTGATGTGGGATGACTTAAGGGGCATCATAAATGAAGAAAGAAAAAGATCATTTATAAAAATAGGGAAAGGGGGGAAACACACACACACACACACACACACACACACACACACACTCCCCAAAACTGAATCCAAAGAGACTCTGAAACTTGATCTTAAATGTAGAGCTAATTTCCCTTGAGTATATTCCTAGCAATGGAATATGTGGGCCATATTGAAATTCTATTTCAGATTTTGGGGACATGATAAACAGCCTTCCAGAGTGGTTATAGAATTTTACAATCAAACCAACAGTGTATGAGATTTTCTATTTCTTCACATCCTCTCCTTTATGTACTGTTTCTGCCCTTTGGGAAGCAGGAATGACATCTACTTCCTAAACAACATTCCTCTGGAAATTCTGTGATCGTTGATAAATGACAGAAAGGCTTCAGGCCTTTTGCTCATAGGATCACTGTGATTTGTGCTTGATTTGATGGCATTCAACAACAACAACAAACTTTGTCACTGCCACAGGGCTGGAATTATGTCTCATTGTGGGTTTGTAGTTTGTGTTGGGTTTTCTTTTGTTTGTTTGTTTTGTTTTTTAATCTCTCTGATTAACAGTGATTTTGAGCACCTCTTCAGTTTATGCATTGGCCATCTGCATGCCTTCCTCTTTGAAAAGTCTTTCTATGTCTTCTACCTATTTTATAATTTTATGTAGGCCTTGTAGTATTCTGTAAACCTTCATTATGAGAGAATTGAGACACAAACAGATTAGTAGCAGCATTAATCACAATTACAAAAACATGGAAATAGTCCAAATATCCAAACACAACTAATGAATTGAGAAATTGTGGTAAATTCACACAATTGAATGCTACACAGCACTCAAAAGCAATGATTTCAAAAATTACTACGTATCTTTGGAGAAACCAAAAGTCATTATGCTCATTGAACTAAGTCACATAAGCACAAATATTCCATAATATTGCTGTTGTAAAATAGAAAGATAACTAGTAAGTCATATATGGAGGTCAAGGAGGTAAGGGGTGGGAGCAGAGGGGTGAGGATGAGCAGGGGAATATCATCAGGTCACATAATCTGGTAAGTGAAGGGAGGGGTAAAGGAAATAGGAAAGATCTGGCAGGGATCTCTGAAACCACAGTAGAAATGGTGGGCATAGTGATTGTTTTTCCAAGATGCAATGAATGACACACAATATGAAAGAAATATAGTGTGAAACACAATGTGTATAAATTTTGTATGTGAACCAATATATATTTTTAAAAAATTAAAACATTTAGAGCTATTGTAAAAGGAGTGGATACAATATAGGGTTGGCCAAGTCTGATTTTTACTTGCATCTTAGCTGTCCTCATCAATATTGTCCACAACTCCACACAAATACCCACAAATGCCACCCCACATGCTCTTGCACCTATTTTTATTAATCATTCAATCCATATATTCATTGCAATACTCATAAAACTCACAGTTGTGAGGTTTGTTAGGGAAATAGAATGGAGAGTTCGTGAGGTAAAGAATAACACCAATACAAGTCCAAGTTTTGCCCAAAAGTCCCAAGCCAGTTTAACATCAACATACAATTCTCCAATTAGTGAAAGTCCGAGTTTCAGTTCAGCACAAATAATAGTATTAATGTAGAATGTGCACTGAAACTTAGAAGCAGTCATTTCAACCGAAAAAGGAAAAAGAAAATTAACTACACGTTTCAGTATAGATTATATTTCAACGTCAAGGAAAAAGAGATATTTACAACAGGATTGAGAAGAAACATCATGATGGATAGAGAAAAGAATGAGGTTGCCAAGAATTTAATTTTGCTTGGATCCACAATCAACACCCACAGAAACAGCAATTTTTAAAAAAATCACATGATATATGACATAGGCAAATTTATTTTCAAGGAAGTTTTAAATAAGCAAGTTTTTAAACTTGCTTAAGACAATCAAGTTGATTTCAAAACCAAAATAACAGCACACCTTTATAACTGACATAGATTTCAGTTAAAGAACAATGTTGGCCTATTCCTAGCTACTATCACTTTTTTGGTAAGTTTCTCTACACTGATGGCTTGTATGTGGCTGTGTTTCTAGAAGCTACGCCACCAGTATTACAAATACCAGCAAGGTCACTCATGGTGTGCAGGTTTTAGCACAGCTTTCAGACTAAGACAAATTAAGATGCCGGACTGGCCGTCATCTACTGAAATAATAGACCTTTTAAAAATTGTATGGACAACAGTATATAACCTTGTTGGGTAAAGTGCTGGAAGATGATCCTGACAAGTTAAAGGAAACGAAAATGTAACTGAGGAAGAAATGCCTTCTCAAAGTGGAGCCTACCATAATGATACACATGAAGTAAAACTTGCACACAGTGAAGGAACTTACTTTTTCGGATGTGACAAGACTCAAAATGAAGAGAAACAGCTGCAAACATGCATTAATAACTGGTACATAGGCTGTAAACAGTATGAATCTAGGAAAATTGGGAGTTTTTAAAAAATGAAAGAAATGGAACATGTACAGATCAACATCATGGTCATTTTTGTTTTCATTAAATATCACTGGGCCAAGTATAATTCATAAAAACCTTATGAATAAAGGAGCGGAATTCTGTCCTATCCTGTGGCATCCTTGTCATCCTTGACACATTTGAGTCCTATCACACAGACACTGTGTAAGTCCATTTCATTGAGGGTGTTCCTCTCATTCACTAACCCTCCATCTTTCCCAGTATGATGTCCTTTTCCACAGAATAGCCTCTCCTAGCAACATGCCCAAATCATGAGAGATGAAGCTTAATCATTTTCAACTCCAAGGAACATTCCAATTTTAATTCTCTATGATTTGCGGCCCTCGGGCCAAGAAGAAACCTATCTACATAGCAATTCTACAGGATGCATCACCTTTGACCGATAAATATTGCGACTA
>NW_006399857.1:6542658-6548925 GCF_000299155.1 Elephantulus edwardii
GCTGCCAATTGGTCCAGTGGTGAGAATCTTTGTCTTCTTGACATTGAGCCTCAATCCATATTGCAGGCTGCAGTCCTTGACACTCTGCAGCAGGCTCTTCAGGTCCTCTTCAGTTTCAGCAAGCAGGGTTTTGTAGTCCGCATAACGCAGATTCTTGATAAATCGTCCACCAATCTCGACCCCACAATTCTCCTCATAGAGCCAAGCCTCCTGGATAATCTGTTCTGCATATAGGTTGAAAAGTTATGGAGACAGGATGCATCCCTGGCATACGCCCTTCCTAATTTTGAACCATGCAGTGTTCCCTTGCTCTGTTCTGATGACTGCCTCCTGGTCCAAGTATAAGTTTCACATTAGAACGATGAAGTGTTCTGGGATTCCTATTCTCCTCAGAGTCAACCATAGTCTGTTATGATCTACACAGTCAAATACCTTTGCATAGTCAATGAAACAAAAATAGACTTTCCTCTGGTATTCCCTGCTTTCAGCCAAGATCCATCTAACATCAGCTACAATATCTCTAGTACCACGACCCCTTCTGAAACCAGCCTGGGCTTCTGGTTGTTCTCTGTTGATGAGCTGTTCCAGTTGTTTTTGGATAATCTTCAGTAAAATCTTGACAAAATATGTATTCCAGAAGTAAAAACAAAAACCAAAACAAAACTAAAACCACCAAAAATCCCATTTAAATTAAAAGACAATATAATACTTTTTTTGTCTTGCTTCTCTCTTCATGACTATCTCTTGATACAAAGATAGAATCTAAATGCTAGCCTGCTACACATCATCTTTATCATTCCAGCCATACTTCAGGCAATTGTTATAGACACTGTATTAATCTATCTCGTTGAATGTCTTCTCTTTTACTGATCCTCCGCATTTCTAACTATGATGTAACTTTCCAAGGAAAAGTCTCTCCTATCAACATGACCAAATTATATGAGGCAAAGTTTCACTGTTATTGCTTCCAAAAAGCATTCTCGCCCTATTTTCTCCAAGATGTATGTATTTGTTCTTTGGAAAATTCATGCGATATTCAGCTCTTTCTTCTAATCATAATTCAAGACATCATTTCTTCTCCTATAATACCCATTAATTGTTCAGCTTCCAGATGTATTCAAATGATTCTAAAGACTATGGCTTGCATTGGGCATACTTTAGCCTTTAAATTGACACCGTTTTTTCTTCAACATTTTGGAGATGTCTTGACAGCACACTTTCTCAATGCTATATGTCTCCAGATCTCCTCACTGCTGATACCAAGAATATTGATTGAGGATTCAAGTAAGATGAACATATTGACAATTTCAAATCTTTTTTCTATCTCTCATGATGTTGTCTACTGGCCCGATGGTTATGATTTTTGTTTTCTTGATGTTAAGATGTAATCCGTATTGAAGGCAACAGTCCTTGATCCTCAGCAAGTGCTTCAAGTACTGCTCACTTTCAGCAAGCAAAGTTGTGTCATCTGCATAACATATGTTGTTGATGAGTCTTTCTCTAATCCTAGTATTACAATCTTTTCCATAAAATCCAGCTTCTTGAATGATCTTCTCAACATACAAATCAAAAAGGTATGAAGAAAGGATATATCCCTGACACACATCTGTCTTAATTTTAAACTATGAAGTATTCTCTTACTCTTTCAGATAATAACTAATTGGATGGTCTTGGAGTCCCATATTTCTTACTGTTAGCCACAGTTTATTATTATCCAAACAGTCAAAAGCATAGTCAATAAACACAAATAGATATCTTCTGGTATACTCTGCTTTCAGCCGAGATCCAATTAGCATCAGTGATGATATTGCTGATTCCACATTCTCTTTAAACTCAACTTGAATATCTGCAGGATCTATGTCAATATACTGTTTCAGCTGTTTTTGGTGGATCTTCAGTAGTATTTTCCTTAAAATGTGATATGAATGTTAGTGTTCATTTTTTACACTTTTTAAAATTTTCTACTAGTTTATTTACAAAATTTGAACACTTGAAAACACATATTTTTACTTTTATTTTACTTTGTTTATGGTACCTGTCTGAGTGAATTTAGTGTATAATTTTTTAAATTTAAATTTATTATTAATTTCAGTAAAAATTTACAGAGACTTTGGATTTCCATTCATTCATTGTTACACTTTAAAAAAATGATAGTGTTCAATAATTTCCATATTCTGTGGACCAATTTTTTTAGGAATGTGAACAAATAGCGCTATCTTTCAGTCAGTTGGCCAAGAAGCTGTCTTCCAAATTTCCCAGGCACAACCTGGAAATTTTAAATTTATTCATGTATACATACATACATACATATACATATATAAGGAGCTATGGTGAACTGGTCTGGGCATTGCTGTACAGAAAAAAAGTGTGGTTGCTGTGACACTGATGTGCCAAATGCGATAATGGTTACCCATAATGGACAGTGTTTGGTGGAGCTTCCCGATTAAAACATGCTTGGAAGCAGGAGTGGCAAGGACAAACGACCATTCAGTATAAATACCATATAAGTATTTAGGTCTTTCATTCATAGGGTGACTATGAGTCGTCTACGACTCGACAGCACTTAACAATAACAACATGGTGAAGTATGAATTAGGAATATTGTTCAATAATTTCTACACTCTGTCAGATCATCTTTTTTTGGAATAAAAATAAATATGGATCTCTTCCAGTCAGTTGGTCAAATGGTTATCCTCCAGATTTCTTGACACAACTTGGTGAGCATATCCAGAGCAGCATCTGTTTATTGAAATGCTTCAATTGCTATTCAAGCAATTCTTAGGACTTATTTTTTGCTAAATCCTCAAGAGCAGCCTGAACTTCTGCCTTCATAACCATTGCTTCTTGATCAGACATTGTTTCTTGAAATTCTTCTGTGTTAGCCAATTGTTTTTGGTACAATGACTCAGTATACTTCTTCATCTTCTTTTAATCCTTCCCGAGTCATTCAACATTCTGCCAAAAGTATCCTTAAGGATTTGCAACTCGCAGCTTGAATTTGTTCTTTAGTTCCTTCAGCTTAAGAAATATTGAATGAGCTCGGCCTTTTTGATTTTCTGATTGTAGGTCCTTGTACATTTCATTGTAATTCTTTGTCGTATCTTCTATTCAGTTCCTTAACTTCTTGATTTCTCCACTTTGCTTTGGGTTCTTTACACTCTAGTGCAATATTCAGTTTCCTCTGACATACATTTTGGTCTTTACTTTTTCTTCCTTCTTTTAGTAACTTTTGCATTCTTCATGAACAATATTCTTGATATCTTCCTACAACTAATCTGATCTTCATTAGTGTTTAAGGCCTTCTAACCTATTTCTGAGATTTTTTTTTTAATTCAAGACTGTAGTCTTCAATACGGATTGAAGATCAATAATAAGACAAGGATTTTCAGGAGTGGGCCAGTTGGCAGCACTACGATAGATGGAGCAGAGACTGAGGTTGTTAACAATTACAGTTTGCTCTACTCCACAGTCAACACTTTTAACTCCAACAGTGAGGAAACCAAAAGACAAATTGCATTGCAAATATCTGCTGTCAGGGACCTCTCCAGAGTACTGAAAAGAAACTGTGTCAGTCTAGAGAATAAGGTGTGCCTAATCCAGGCCATGGTCTTCACAACTTGCTATGCTTCAGAGAGCTGAACAATGACTAACGATGACAGAAGAATCAGTACCTTCAAGTTGTGGTGCTGGAGGTTAGTCTTAAATATACCATCAACTGGTAATAGAACAAATAATTCTGTCTTGGAGAGGGTGAGACCAAGTTTCTACTTGAAAGCTAGGATTTCGAAGCTCATCTCATATATTTTGTACATGTGTCCAGGAGAGACTAGTCCTTGGACAAGGACATCATCCTCAGAAGGGGGAAGGGTCAGTTCAGGAGAAGAATCCCATGGATGAGATGGATTGATACAGTATCTGACGCAATAGGATTTGGTGTGTCGGATTTAGTGAGACTGGCTAAGGACAGTGAAGGGTTCAGAGCTGCTGCACACAGGGTCACAGATGACTCAACGACACATAACAACAGGGTGAAGTAGTTTCTAGAGAGTTATGCTAATGAAACAAAGACAGCACCTCTCCAGTAGTTGAAATCTATCAACTGCTCTGAAGAGTGAAAGATAAACAATCTCCTCCTGTGTGATTTACAACCTCAAATAATCTACTGGAGCCTCAACACTGTCTGTTGTGAGTTGGCAAAATAAGGTGTTGATGTGTGTATGTATATATCTTGGTTTTTATAACAGAATCATCAAATCAGAATTTAAATCTCATGTCTCAATATTGAAAGACTCTATGGTCAATGTGGTGAATGACCCAGAATATCAAAATAAGATGGAGGGAATACATAGAATCACTGTACCAGAAAGAATTGATTGACACTGACAAAAATTTAGGAAGTAGTTGGACAGTGAATAGGGATGATAGAAAGAGAATTGATGCCTTTGAGCTGTGGTGCTGGAGAAGAGTGTTGAATATACCATGGACTGCTAGGAGAACAAACAGGTTTGTCATGTAGAGGGTGAAGTCAGAATGCTCCTAGGAGTCAAGGATTCTGGAGCTTCATCTGACATACTTTGGGCATGTTGCAAGGAGGGACTGGTCCTGTCCTTGGAGAGGGACATCATGTTTGGAACAGTGGAGAGAGGGTGCAGGAGAGGAAGACCCTCAATGAGATGGATCAATTCAATGACTGGAGTGGTAGGAATGAGTGTGTTTGAGATGGTGAGGTTGGCACTGGATAGAACGGTGTTTAGGGCTCTTGTATATAGGGTTGCTATGAGTCACAAGTGACTCGATGGCACATAATAACAACAACAACCATATAAGTAAGGGTCAATAAGAATGAAGGAGGAAGTAGAAGCTACACTAAACACAATGGCAAAAAATAAGACCCCAGCAAAGATGGGATACAAACTGTCTTATTTCAATTATCAAATGCAGCTTTGGATGCGCTCATCCACCTATGCCAGGAAATTTGGAGGACCGCTGCCTGGCCAACATATTGGAATAGGTTCATATTTGTTGCCATTCCTGTGAAAGGTGATCCACATGAATGTTGAAACTAGCCAACAATATCATTAATATCACATGCAAGCAAAATACTGTTGAAGATCATTCAAAAACAGCTAGAACATCAGTTTAAGTAGAATTTAGAAGAAGCCATGGCACCAGGGATATCATTGCTTATATCAGATTGATCTGGATGGAATAAAAGGATACCGGAAGAATGTGTAATTATATTGTATTAATTGTGCAAAGGCATTTGACTGTGTGGATCAAAACAAGCTCTGGCTGACATTGAGAAGAATGGGAATCCCAGAACATTTAATTTTGCTCGTGCAAAACTACACCTGGTCCAGGAGGCTGTTGTGTGAACAGAGCAAGGGGATATTTCATGGTTGAAAATTGAGAAGAAAGTGTGTCTGGGTTGTATTCTCTCTCCATACCTATTCAATATGTATGCTGAGCAAATAATCCGAGAAGCTAAACTCTACGAAGAGGAATGTGACATCAGGTTTGAATCAAGAACCTGGGCTATGGAGATGACACAAACTTGCTTGTTGAAAGTGAGAACTTGAAGTGCTTGTTGCAGTATATCAAGGAAGATCAAGAAATGCAACCTTTGGTATGGATTACATCTCAATATCAAGAAAACAAAGTTTCTTACCACTGGATCAATAGGCAGCATCATGATGGATGGAGAGGAGATGGAAACTGTCAACAGCTTCATCTTGCTTGGATTCACAGTTAACACATTCGGTACCAGCACAATAAGGAGAAGCACTGGGAAAATCTGCATCTAGGGACCTCTCCAAATTATTGAGAAGTAATTATGCCAGTTTGAGGACTAAGATGTGTCTCATTCAGGCCATAGTCTTGCCAATTACTTGCTATGAATCTGAGAGCTCGACAATGAATAAGGATGACAGAGAAAGCATGGACACCTTTGACCTGCGGTGGTGAAGAAGATCACTGAACATCCCATAGACAGCCAAGAAAACTAATAGATATGTCTTGTGAGGGTGCTGCTGGAGTGTTATTTGAAGGCAGAGTTGATGAGACTTCACCTCACATACTTTGGGCATGTTGTGCAAGGAGGGACTATTCCTTGGAGAAGGACATGTTAATGGGAAGTGTGGAGAATCAGTGGAGAGGAAGATCCTCAACTAGGTGGGTTGATATGGTGACTGCTGCAACGGGCTCTTTATGTTAGGAAATGTGACTATGGTGAAGAGTAATCTTTTGTTCATAGGGTTGCTATGAGTC
>NW_006399857.1:6550335-6551534 GCF_000299155.1 Elephantulus edwardii
CTTTTTGAGGAATTGTCAAACTGCCTTCCAGAGTGGTTATATCATTTTACAATCCCAGCATTAATGTATAAGTGTTTCTATCTCACCACATCCTCTCCAACATTTATTACTGGTTTTACTGTTAAATTTTGCCACTGCTACTGGAGTGAGATGGTATCTTATTATGGTTTTGATTCGCATCTTTTCTATTGCCAGTGATCTTAAGCCTTTTTTCATGTGTCTGTCGGCTATTTGGATATCTTCCTTCTTTGAAAATTCTTCCCAAGTCTTTTGCCCATTTTGTAGTTGGGTTAATAGTCTGTTTCTTGTGGAAGCCCAGAAGTATTCTGTAAAGTTTCGTTATGAGACTCTAGTCTGAAATGTTTTTTGCCAAATGTTTGATCCCAATTGATAAGTTTTCTTTTCACTCTCTTGGAAAATATTTTAGATGCTTACAGATATTTAATCTTTAGAATAGGGCAGTTCATAATTTTATTCTCTTCAGATTGTGCATTTCTGGCTATATTCAGCAGTCTCTTTATACTATAGAATAGGCCTTCTTAGCCTGATCCCAGTCTGTCTCAAATGAACTTTATGGTTTTGGGCTTTACTCCCAGGTCTGTGGTCCACCTTGAGTTGATTTTTGTGTACGATGTGGGACGTGGATCCTGTTTCAGCTTTCTGTCTGTAACAGTTCTGTTTTGCTAGCCCCAGTTGTTGAAGAGGTTGATACTGAGCTTCAATTCATAATGAAGATTACAGTCTTTGCCTTTATGTAGCAAACACTTCAAGCCTTCCTTTCAACAAGCAATGGTGTCTTCTGCATATCTCAGGCTGTTGATGAATCAGTTTGTATGTATTTCTGGTAGTTCTCTGACAATGTACTGATCCAGCTGTTTTGGAAAATGCTCAGTAGGATTTTGCTTGCATGTGATACTAGTGATATCGTCCAATAATTTCCCCACTCTGTCTGGTCACCTTTTTTTGGAATGGAAATAATTTGGATCTCTTCCACTCAGTTGCCAGGTTGTTGCCCTCCAAATTTCTTGGCACAACATAGTGAGCATGTAAGGGCAACATTTGTTTTTTATATGTGTCAATTGCTATTCCATGAATTCCTGGGAACTTCCACCTCCCCAAGTCGTTGAGAGCAGCCTGAACTTCTTTATCACCCCAGGCTCTTGTTCATATGTTGTTTCTTGAAATTGTTCTGTGTTAGC
>NW_006399857.1:6552109-6555972 GCF_000299155.1 Elephantulus edwardii
TCCCATAGCTCATCTGGTCTTAGTTCATTAGTTTTCAAGACCTCAAATCTGCTCCTGTGTTGGTTTTGAAGTTCAAGTGGGATAGATTTGAAGGTCAAATTTTGCTTCCTGTGGATTTGACTTAACCTTCTTTAGCTTTAGTTTGAACTTATATATGAATGTTAGTCTGGGCAAAGAGGCCAAAGAGAAGAATGAAGAATTCAGAACTCAAATGCTGATGGCCTTGCTGTTGAAGATAAGAAAATGACCTTGCCTGTCTAAGCTAGCAGGTGGCTCGTAAATCAGAGTGGAATGGTCTTCCTAAATAGTCTGTTGATAAAAATCCTTCCCACTAAGTTCACAATGTGACTTCCCATTCTGCCTCTCCAGGATGAGGAACTCACCCAGGAGCTCCCCTTCCACCCCCACCCCACCCCCCTTTAATAAAGCTGCATTAAGCTTTCTATCGTTCTCTCTGATTTCTTCTTTAAGTCCACTAACCTAACCTAACCTAACCTAACCTAACCTAACCTAACCTAACAATGAGTAGTGAATAATCTTTCTCATTCAGCACCTAGCCTGGCTGATACTGAGCTTCTCCAATGATTCTTTTCACAGATGTAATTGATCTGATTCCTTTTCAAAGCATCAGGTGAAATCTATGTTTATAGTCTGTGTTTTGTTTTTTTGTTTGTTTGTTTTTACTTACTGTCTGCTGTTGAATCAGATCCAAATAGCACAGGAGGAGATTGCCCCTCCTTCTCCAGTGGAACATCTGGTGGATTCAAACCATGTACCTTTGGGATTGTAATGCAGCTTCTTGTCACTAGGTGACCAGAAATCCTTCATTTACGTTTCTTATAGAAAGTATTTGCAATGAATAAATCATTGACTGTACAAAATTCTATTATTCTATCTCTAACCTCACTTCTGTCACCAAGTTCATGTTTTTCAATTACGGACCCTTCTTCCTTGTTCCCAACTTTTGCATTCCTGTCATCCATTATTATTACTGAATCTTGGTTACATTTTCAATTGATTACTGACTGCAAAACTTGGAAGAAGTCATCTATTTCCTCTTCCTTGGCTCTGGTTTTGGTGCATATATGTAGATAATAGTGGTATTACCTGAACTTCCTTGTATGTGTATGGATATTATCCTGTCACTCACAACGTTGTATTTCAAGATGGATCTATAAATGACCTTTTTAACTAAAAAGCAACCCCATTTCCCTCTCTGTTTAATCTCTGACATGAATAGATCATATGATTATCTGGTTCAAAATGTCCCATGCCAATACAAATAACTACAGGAGAAAATGTCAAAAAAATTTTTTAATACAATGTTTTGCATAGATTACGTAGTTATGTGGAGAACCAGCATCCCAGATGTAGTGGATACATCGCCCTCATACTACTGTGCCAACCATGTGTCTCAGCTGGAAGGCTCTGGCACCTACCTTGGGCCCCATCTCGTCATGTTCCCATTGACTTCATCTAGGTCCTGCACTATTATTTTCATATGGATGATTTGTTGTCAGAGCAGAGAAAGTAACCCACAAGAAGATGATCCAGGAGCAGGAGCTCAGAGACAAGAAAGCTTCCTCTAGAATGGCCAAAGAGATAACCTTTCACTAGAGCTGGTGCCTGGGATCAGACTAGAAGTCCCTAACCTGTGAGGCTTATCTGTCAGGTTGTTGTGTTGGTGGAATAATCCACATATTGTGAGTGACTTTATAGCTTATGTATCCATCGTATTGCTTGTTAACATTGTTTTCATAAGTACAGCACTTGTCTGTGAGTTTGTCCTACTATAGCAACTTATGAGTTACTGTGATGATGAAAATTGTGCCAATAGTGTGTCAAACACTAGAAGTATCACCCTCATAGTGTACAGGTTTTGGTAGACCTCCCATATTAAGAACTAATATTAAACAGGTTGGCCTTGTGTTTTTTTTAATAACAGGACTTTGAACCCCCCATGAACAATAGAGGAAGACGGATAGTTATAGGATCAGAGATAAATCACAGATGAGAAATCAATCACAATGAAGAGAAATATCTGAAAATATTCTTTAGCAGTTGAAACATGGAATTTTTGATGTGTGGATGAAGGAAGATAAGAAGTTTTGAGAAATGAAATTAAACACATGAACATCAATATTGTAGCCATCAGTGAAATGAGATGGACTAGACTGATTCTGGCCACTCTGAATCAGACAACCACTTGATATACTATACCTAGAATGGAAAACAGAAGAAAAACAAAGTTGCATTCATGATTTTAAAAATTCCAAGTTCTGTCCTAAAATTCAGTGTATGAGTTATAGGATATTATCTTTTTGTATACATAGAAGACCTCTTAATACACCTATTATTCAATATACACTCCAAAAGCTAAAGCCAATATGGAAGAAAAAGAAGATTTTTACCAAATTATTTTTGTTTAAAATTGACCAAACATGTAAACAAGATTTGTTAATGATAGTTTAGGACTGCATTGCAGATGTTGGAAACAATGAAGAATAGTAGAATTATTGGAGAAACCTAGAATATACCATGTCAAAAAACCATGTCAGGAAATTTTATGGTGGGTGAGGTGAAGGAAATGAGAAGGATCCTTTCTGAAAAACAATGTTTCCAAACTTTATAAATAAATCTTATAAAATTAAAAACAAAATGCCAGGAGCTGACTGTGGAACACACTATCAATTACTAACATGCAAGTCAAATTAAACATGAAGAGAATTCAAACAAGTTCACAAGAATCAAAATACAGCCTTAAGTCTGTAACACATAAATTTAAAAATTATCTTAAGAATAAGTTTGAACCATTGAACACCAATGGTCATAGACCAGATGTGTTGTGAGATGACATCTAGGATATCATTCATGAAAAGGACAAAAGTTCAAAACAAAGGCAGAGGAGAAATAAAAAAAAAATAACAAAGTTAACATCAGAATAGACTGAAAACTGTACTAGAGCAAAAAGAAGCCAAAACAAAGCGTAGATATGCTGAAGTAAAAGAGCTGAACAGAAGATTTCAAAGGAATGCTTAGGAAAGCAAAGCAAAGTATTACAATGGAATATACAGAGAGCTAGGTTTGGAGAACAACAAGAGAATAACTTACCAAACATTTCTCAAGTTAAAAGAACTGAAAAACAATGTCAAGCCTCCAATTGCAATACTGAGAAATGAGTACTTTTGGTGAATGAAAGTTTTTCTAGAACTTGGAATTCATTATTGCCCAAGACATTTAAATGATTGTTTCAAATTGTCTCATATACCTAAATATTATATAATTATTTCCTTTAAAATGTTAAACCATGTTGATCTAACCTCTTGTTGAGATGTTCAGCCTAATGGAATTAAGCTTAATTGATTTCAAATAAAATTCTTTTTCTTACAAACTAAATCTGAAACTAGATAAAATTTCTTCTTTTTTTTTTATTCAACAATGAATGGGTGAAAACCCAACCTACTTAATTTGTTAAAATATTAATTAAAAGTACTAAGAAAAATGGCAGGTCTGGTTGCTTAATTCATAGGCTGCGGTTCTCCTAACATAAAGGTCACTTATTTCTAGCTATTCAATCCACCAACAGTTTCAAAAGAGAAAGATGGACAATGTCTTAAACATATGACTTAAAGCATTGGAAACCCTGATGACTGGTCCTCATCAGTCAGAAAAACTCAAAACCAGAGGAGTTTGACCAAAATTATTTATCTAGGTGAGGTAAAATATCCTGCTCATACTGTTTTTGAAAGAATATATATATACATTCCAACAGTAGGTGGAAAACATGGACTCGGTGACAGAAATGGAGCGGGAGAGAGAATGATCGAGTTTTGCACAATCAATGACTTATTCATAGCAAATAC
>NW_006399857.1:6559925-6561154 GCF_000299155.1 Elephantulus edwardii
ATCCACATTACCCCTGTGATGGAAACAATCCATCTCATAGAAGATCTTCCTTTCCTGCACTGTCCCTCTACCTTCCCAAGCATGACATTCCTTGCCGTGGACTGATCCTACTTCACAGTACATTCAATGTATGTTAGACATATCTTCAGAATCCTTGCCTCCAAGGAGCAGCCTGGCTTCACCCTCTCCAGGACGACCTTATTTGTTCTCCTAGCAGTCCATGGTATATTCAATACTCTTCACCAGCACCAAAGCTCAAAGACATCAACTCTCCTTCTATCATCCTTAGTCATTGTCCAACTCTCTGATGCATAGTAAGTAATTGCAAAGACTGTGACCTGTATCAGGTGCACCTTAGTCTCCAGACTATCATCATTACTCTTCGGTACTTCGGAGAGGTCTCTGACAGCAGACTTTCCCAATGCAATTCATCTTTTAATTTCCTGTCTGCTGGTAACAAGGGTGTTGACTGTAGAGCCAAGCAAACTGAAGGTGTGAACAATCTCAGTCTCTTTAGCATCCATCATGATGCTGCCAATTGGCCCAAGTGGTGAGAATCTTTGTTTTCTTGATGTTGATCTTCAATTCATATTGAAGGCTGCAGTACTTGACCTTCTGCAGCAAGTACCTTCAGGTCCTCCTCAGTTTCAACAAACAGGGTTGTGTCACCTGCATAAAGCAGATTGTTGGTGAGACTACCTCCAATCTTGGTGCCACACTTGTCTTCATACAGTCCAGCATCCTGGATAATCTGTTATGCATATTGATTGAAACGATATGGAAATAGGGCATATTCCTGATTCACTCTTCCAATTTTGAACCATGCAGTGTTTCCTTTCTCTGTCCTGATGACTGCATCCTGGTCCAAGTATAGGTATCACATTAGCACAATCATGTGCTCTGGGATCCCCATTCTTCTCAGAGTCACCTATAGTTTGCTGTGATTCACACAGTCAAATGTCTTTGCATAGTCAATGAAACATGAATAGAAATTCCTCTCGTACTTTCTGCTTTCAGCCAAGATCCATCTGACATTAGTTATAATATCCCTAGTGCCATGGCCTTTTCTAAATCCAACCTGCATTCAGGTAGTTCTCTGTTGATGTGCTGTTCCATTAGTTTTTGGATAATCTTTAGTAGAATCTCGAAGAGATTGAGATTGTTCACAGCTTCAGTTTGCTCGGCTCCACAGTCAACACTCTTGACACCAGGAGTCAGGAAATCAAAAA
>NW_006399857.1:6563224-6564570 GCF_000299155.1 Elephantulus edwardii
GAAAATGTCCCATGCCGGTCCATCTCATTTTGCCAATACCTAGTTTGACAATATTTATACATTCCTTTCCCTCTTAACAATATCCAACTTTTCTACATTCATGGTTCTTCCATTCCATGTTACAATCACTAGTGTCTGTTTATGATTGTTCCTCCTTCTATTTATTCCCATAGTTGAGGGCTCAGCCTCCATTGCCATATTTGCTAATCTAAGTGTGCTCTGTTGTACATGGAATTTTCAAAGGCCTGCTATTGTAGAAGTGGCAGGCCAATCCTTTCTCATCTGTCTTAATTTGATTGCTCGTATTTAGGACATTATTTGACAATAATATTTAGAACAATTATTTGAACAAGAGAAGATTAAGAATATTTCCTAGTAGTAGGGGGAAAAAAACCACTAGATTCTGTTTTGTCCCCATCCTTGCCAGTACATAAAATTATTAGTATTATTATTGTTATTGTTGATTGCCATTGAGTCAAGCACGGCTCCTAGTAACCCGATGAACAAAAGATCTGAAGCCTTTGGATAACTCTCCTCTCTCATCTCTCAAAATTCATAGACTTTTCAGAGTTATGCTGGTTAGGAAGTGACTGAGACATTTATATTATGAATAAGGATAACAGAAGGAGAATCAATTCTTTAAGTCTGTGGTGCTGGAGAAAAATATTGAAAATATGGACTGCTAAAAGAGCAAACAGATCTGTCCTCGACAGGATAATCAAAGTTGCTCCTTGAATGCAAGGATTTTGAAACTCCATCTCACATACTTTGGGCATGTTGCCAGGTAGGACCAGTTGAAGTGTAGTGCAGGAGAGGAAAATATAGGATGACATGGATTGGCAGTGTAACTGTGGCAGTGGGGTCAGGTGTGTCAGAGATGATAAGGTTGACTAGGTATAGGGTGAAGTCAGAGGCATTGCTTATAGGATTGCAAGGAGCCATAGTTATTTCAAATGCACATAACAACAGCAATGACATTAAACTATTAGTCATATATTTGTTGTTGTTGTTAAATGCCATCGAGTCACAGGTGACTCATAGCAACCCAATGAAGAGTCCTCAATGCTAGTCATATATTTAATGAGCATAGATAGTTATTTGTAATTTTTTTCAAACATTTTATTCCAAATTTCTATGAAAGTCATTTATACTCAATTTTTAATTCTATATGTAACTTCATCTTGTACATACTATGAGAAATATTATATGAGTAATAAACTCCTCTATTTCAATAACATCATGAATGACACCTTGAGACAGGGAACCTAGTGCTCTTTCCCCTTGATGAAAAAAGGAAAAATCTTCAAAGTAGAGAGTTTTACAATGAGATGACAATTTTTAAGACT
>NW_006399857.1:6567122-6569182 GCF_000299155.1 Elephantulus edwardii
TGACTATAACATTTAGTTTGAACATGACAGAGATCATAAGGAGGGTGCCTGATAAGGCCAGGTTCTGAGCTCTTGTTCATAGGATTGTTGTCATTAGTAGGTAACTCAATGGCCCTTAACAACAACAGTAACAGAAATGGAAAAAATCATTAGGATTTTATGTTTTAGAATATAAAATCAATAAAGCTTACTAGTGCAGAGTTACGTATTAAGCATTATCTAGCTATTTGTCAGGAAAGGCCAGTTCTTGCTTATGAAAAATTCATGCTTGGAAAAAGGAGAATCCGTTAATAGGAATAAAATACAATGAATTGACTCAGTGCTTCCAAGAATGGACTTGAGATTGTGAGGATTATGTGAAACCTGACAAAATTTCAATCTGTCATACATAGAATTCCTTTGAGTCTCAGTCAAGTTGAAGGCACATAACAAAACACAAATAACAAAACATTTGTTTGTTACTACTTTTTGACAGTTGTGTACAGTGTTGTGATGAACCCTGACGTACTCTTCTCTTAACAATAAGGCTTTCTTGTCTCTTGGTATAAATCTAAGAGTCAGATTATTGTTTCAAATGAGAGCTGTGTTTTAATTTTTTGAGAAATTTAAAAAAAACCAGACAAAAAAAAAAACCCCCAAAATAAAACTATTCCCACAGCAGGTGTAACGTTGTTCATCTTCACCAGTAGTATACAGGAAAGGTGATTCCTTAAATTCTTGTTAACTTTGAAATTCTGTGCAATGTTTTTCACTTATATCAGGGAAAGTTGAAAAAAAAAATATTATCCAGTGATGTTTCCCACATGTTACAAACATTTATTGTCCCTCCAAATATACCAAAATTGTGGTGGTTATTATTACGTGTTTTCGAGTTGATTGCCAAGAAACTTAAAAACAATGAATCTGAAACTTGCTCTATATTGTGCTATCCTCAGCGTTTTGAATACACTGAAGCATATTGTTACAGTCACCATATCAATCTGTCACAGTGAGAGTCTTCCTTTCCTATGTCAGTCCTCCATATTTCCAAGCATGATGTCATTCTTCAAGAACTGGACCCTCCTAACAACATATGCAAAATATGTGAGATAAAGTTTTTTATCTTTGCTTCTGAGGAGCACTGTGATTGCACTTTCACCAAGACTGTTTTGTTCGCTCCTTGGACTATCCATGCTTGTTTGTTCTTTGGCTATCCAATATATCCTTATTGAATATTCTTCTCCAGTGTCAGAACTATGGAGAAAGACATCACTTTTTCTTCTGTCTTCCTTAATTACTGTCCTGTTTTCATATGCTTAGCAAGTAAGAGAAATGTCCATGACTTGGATTGGGAACGTCTTAGTTTTTAACAAACATCATTGTTCTTTGGCACTTTTGAAAAGTCTCTGACAGTAGATTTTCTCAAAGTGACTTGACTTTTGATTTCTGGACTGCTAGTACCAAGAATGTGGACTGTGGATCCAAGAAAGATGAAGTTTTTGACAATTTCAATCTCTTTCTAGATCTGCCATGATATTACCTGTTTGTCCAGTAGTGAGGATATTTTTTTCTTTCTCAATGTTAAGATGGAATCTATATTGAAAGCTGTTGTCTTTGACTTTCTCCTCTAAGTCCTGACTTTTAACAAGCAAGGTTGTGTCATCTGCATAAAGTATGTTCTTGATGAGTCTTCCTCCAATCCTGATGTCATAATCTTCTTCATAAAGTCCAGCTTCTTGAATTATTTATTCAAAATAATGATTGAATATGTATGGGAAAAATGATAGATAATAATACACATCTTTCTTTATTTTAAAACGTCAGATTTTCCCTTCCTCTGTTCAATTAACCACCACTGAAACTAAAGAAAATTAAAGCAAGACTACAAGAATCAAATTACAACCTTCAGTGTCTAGTCTACTTAAATTTAAAAATCATCTCAAGAACAGATTGAATACATTGAACATTAGTGACCAAAGACTAGATGTGTTGTGGGAAGACATGAAGAAAGAAAGCAAAAGGTCATTATAAAAAGAGGGGGAAATCAAAGGCAAAAAAAGATTTCTGAAGAGACTGCAAAT
>NW_006399857.1:6570377-6573005 GCF_000299155.1 Elephantulus edwardii
GATCTAAACCCTGTCATGTCTTGTGCTGTGTCATCTTGTGCTTGACACAGGTGAGCTCATTACTACAGTGTGAATTAATTTGACTGAAGGTCTGTCTTTCTTTGATCCACCATGATGTCCTTTTCTGAGAAATAGCCGTTCCTAACAATATGTTCAAAGTATGTGAGATAAAGCTTTGTCATCTTTTCTGGCTACACCTTCTCCAAGACATAAATCCACCGGAAACTAAGCATTCTTCTCCAACACCACCATTCAAAGACATCAGTACTTCCTCTACCATCATTATCCAGTTATTCTTTATCCAGTTCCCAGAAACATAGTGATTGAAAAATACCATGGTCTGTATCATGTGCATCCTCCTTAGGATTCTCAAATTCATATCTCATAATCAAGGTATTATTAAAGATGACTAAATCATTATAATATAGAAATATAGAAGTTGATTCATCACTTAAATTGAAAATGCAGATGAAGTGTAGATAATCCCAGGTAAATGTTTAAAATATTAATTTCCTTTTCACTGCCTCCTAACTAGACAATTCCAATCACTTGCATTATTAGTCTGGATGGATTATTCTATTTGGTTAATGTTCCACGGTGCAGGGCAGAGTCACAGGTTTTCCCTTAAGTATCAATTTATTATTATCATTTCATAAAAAGTTTTATTTACCTTGATTCTGGTTTGTCTCTTGTTTTCAACTTTATTTATTTTCTCCCTTTTTCTGCCACTATTTTTTTCTCTTGCCTAATTTTCTGAAAAGTCTTATGTAAGCAAACACTTTTATCTTTCATTCTCTCTTATGCAAACTATTTATTCCACAACCACATTTTCTTTCCCTAGTGCTTTTATGTTTTGAGAACACTATTGTTTGCTGAAGTTCTTTCAGATTCTGATCTTTCTCTCAGCTTGATGGGAGGAGCTATTTATTGGCTCCTCAGGAAACTTCCATCACAGCCCTTTGAGAAAAAAAAGAAACTGGCCATTGCTACCAAGAGGGCAATTCTTGCTAATAATAAAAACAAATCTTGTATAATGTTTTCCTTCAATTCCTTAAGATTAAGGGAGCCTCTAGTAGAATAAAAATCATATAACCAAAGTGACGGCTCTAAAGAGCAGCAAAAACTGAGTTTAAGGTTTTTGAAACAAGGAATTTTTTTAAAAAAGTTTTATGTATATCTTTTTTTAATCTATTCTTGTCTTTAATTCCACTTGACATTACTTTTACCTGAAGTTATAGCTATGCGTTGACACAATATCAGGTACGAGGTTCCATTTGCATGAGAAGATGGTTACAAAGGGGAAGAAATAGCCCATGTAGATAACCTCTTAGTATAGTTATGGATCCCTTCAGTGATACAAATGTCTATGGTAGTTAATAAAATTTTGGCATGCCAAGAGCACACCATGGCTAACCAGTGATCTGGTTAAAAGAAAATTACAAGGTAGGATCATTATTAGGAAGACAATCAGGAAAAAGGGGAAAAAGTTAAAACTGGAAGATTTCATCACTGGGAAGATTGAGAGCGTCATGATAGATGATGAAGCGATTCAAATTGTTAACAGCATTAGTTTGCTTGGCTCCGCAACTAAAATCTTGATACTAGCAGTCAAGAAATTAAAAGTCAAATTGCATTGGGAAAGTCGTCTATCACAGACCTCTCCAAAGTACTGTAGAGCAATGATGTCAGTCTGGAAAATAATGTGTGCCTGATTCAGGTCTTTGCAATTACTTGCTATGTTTCAGAAAGCTGGACAATAATTAGGGATCATAAAAGGAGAATTGATGTATTTGAGTTGTAGAGCTGTAAAAGAGCTGAATATACCATGGAGAACAAACAAGCTCACCCTGGAAAAGGTGAGACCAGGCTGCTCCTTAGAAGCATGGATTCTGACATACTTTGGACATGTTGCAAGGAGGTACCAGTCCTTAGAGAAGGATGTCATGCTTGGGAGGGTGGAGTGACAGCACAAGAGAGGAAGACCCTCAATGAGAGGGATTGATTCAGTGACTGGGATCATGGAGATGTGTGTGTCAGAGACAAAAAAATTGGCGCAGGATAGAGCAGGATTTAGAGCTGTTGTACAATAGGTTGTTATGATTTGCAGGAGATTCGACGACACACAACAACAATTCCTATTTATTAATTTAATCTTTTGTGGGATCACATAATGAGAAGGAACTCCTACCAGTTTAGATATTAAAGCAGTTAAAGGTCCAAATTAGTCAAAGCTTGAAAGAATGTATATTGTAAGGAAATGTGATTGATATATGCATAATCTTAGTAGAACAGATTAAATGATATTATACATATAAAGTGCACAGCAAAGGAAAGAAACGCTCTCAAGGAGATGGAGTGGCACAGTGACTGCAATGATGAATTTGAGAACAGCAGAGATTGTCAGTATGGCACAGGATTGGACAGGCTTTCCTTATGTTGTACACAGGTTTACTGTGAGTTAGAATTAACTGAATAGAATTTAATAAAAACTGAATACATGTATCTAGTGCCAGGAAAATAAACAGATTCATCTTGGAGAGGATTAAACCAAGCTACTCCTTGGAGGCAAGGATTCTGGGGCTTCGTCTGACATAATTAACTGAGCATTTATTATTTATCTAGATATCA
>NW_006399857.1:6577295-6579192 GCF_000299155.1 Elephantulus edwardii
TGGGCCAATTGACATCATCATTATGGATGGAGAAGAGATTGAGATTGTTAACAGTTTTAGTTTATGTTGATCCATAATCAACACTCTTGATACCAGCAGTTAGGATATCAAGAGATGAATTACATTGGGAAAGTCAGCTGTCAGGGACCTCTCCAGAATACTGAAAAGCAATGCCATCAGTCTGGAGACTAAGGTGCACCTGATGCAGGTCACAGTCTCCGCAATTTCTCGCTATACATCAGAGAGCTGGACAATGGCTAGGAATGATAGAAAGAGAGTGATGCCTTTAAGCTGCCGTACTGGAGAAGAGTGTTGAATATACCCATGGATTGTTAGGAGAACAAACAGGTTCAACATGGAGAGGGTGAAACTGGGCTGCTTCTTGAAAGCAAGGATTCTGAAGCTTCATCAGACATACTTTGGGCATGTTACAAGGAGGGACCTGTCCTTGGAGAGTGACATCATGCTCAGGAGGGTGGACTGACAGCTCAAGAGAGGAAGACCCTCAATGAGTTGGATTGATTTAATAACTGGGGCAATGGAGGTAGGTGTGTAAGAGGCAATAAAATTGGCCCAGGATAAAGCAGGGTTAAGGCTCTTGTATATAGGGTTGCTATGAGTCACAAGCAACTCGATGGCACACAACAACAACAACAACCCTATAAAAAAAGACACAAAAAAATGGTGTTCTATTCTGCACCATCCTTATGATCACCATTTTCTCAAGCTTCTTATTGCACACTATATCAATCCAAATATTTAGGGGGTGGTGGTGGTGCACGTGAAATTGAGTCAAGTATTGTCCATAGTGATTCAATGATTTTGATCCTGTGATTTATTTCTTTTCTAAGCCATTATCCTATCCTGTGTCAGGTTCAGAATTTTTTACATGCCTGAGCCAATTGCTGCACTCACTACGTCAATCCATCTTGCCGAGGATTCTCCTCTCTTCCCAACTTTTCACGTTTCCAAACATCATATCCCTTTCCAAACAATAGCCTAGCAACATGTGCAAAATATGTGAGATGAAGTTTTCTTTGTTGTGCCTCCAAAAAGTACTCTGGTTGCACCTGTCCAAGACATGTCTATTGGTTCTTTTGGTAGCCCATAGGGTATTCAGTACTCTTCTTTAACATCACAATTCAAAGTATCAATTCTTGGTTCATTGTCAGATATTCAGCAACATAGCAAGAGATTGAAAAGACCATGGCTTGAATAACACAAACCTCAAGTATCACCTTTACACAATTGCATCTCAATAATTTGGAGAAGTCCCTAAATGCAGACTGTTCAAATGCAATATATCTCCTGATCTCCTGACTGCTAGGACTAAGAACGTTGTTTGTTGATCCCCATACAATGAAATTACTGGTAGTTTCAATTTTTTGTTCATCTATCACAATATTAGTACAGGGTATTAGTCCTATTAGTGCTGGGCTAAGAATTTTTGTTTTATTTTTCTTAAGTTGCAATCCATATTGAAGGCTGTATAAAGAGAGCAAGAGAGAAAGGGAGAGGGAGGAGAGGGAGAAGAAGAGGGAGAGGTAGAGGGAGAGGGGAAAGAAAGAGGGAGGGAGAGAGAGAGAGAAGCAGGAGTGGCATCCACTTCCAAAATGTCTTGCCTCCTGAAACTCTGCTCAGGTCTTTTGTTCATAGAGTCACTATGAGTCATCTATGACTTGACAGCACCTAACAACAACAATGTGTGTGTGTGCGTGTGTGTGTGTGTGTGTGTGTGTACTTTACCTTCTGCTGCAAATGCTTGATATCTTCTTTACTTTCAGTGAGCAAGATTGTGCCGTCTACATAAAACACAGTTTATAGTTGAGTCTTCTTCCAATCCCAATGCCACATTCTTCATACAGTCCAGCACCTCAGATAATCAGCTCAGCATACA
>NW_006399857.1:6579292-6580262 GCF_000299155.1 Elephantulus edwardii
GAAAACGACTCGACGGCACATAACAACAACAACAACAGTGCCTATTGCGTTACACACCACATTGTTGTTGTGAGGTGCCATCTAATTGAGTATGACTCATAGCAACCCTATGAATAATCAATTTGAATACTGTCCTTTCCTGTGTCATCCTCACAATCTATGACACATTCAAGAGGGTTTTCATCTCTCTATCATCACTCCACCTTTCCAAGCATGATATTCCTTTACAAGGAAAAACCTTTCCTAGAGACATGCTCAAAGTCTAAGAAATGAAGCTTCACCATCTTTTCCTCTAAGATGAACTCTGGCTGCCCCTTCTCCAAGACATATCTGTCTGTTTTGGCAGTCCATGGGACCTTTAGCCCTGTTCTCTAGCACCAAAGTTCAAAGGCAACAATTCTCCTTTTGTCATTCTTAGTCATTGTTCAGCTCTCAGATTCATAATGTTGTTGTTGATATGTGCCGTCGAGTCGTTTGCGACTCATTGCGACCCTATGAACAACAGTCCTAAACCCTGCTCTATCCCGTGCCAATCGCATTGCCTCTGACACACCCATCCTGATTACCGCAGTCCCTGAATCAATCCACCTCATAGAACCTGTCTCTCCTTACAACATGTCCAAAGTATGTCAGAAGAAGTCCCAGAATCCTTGCCTCCAAGGAGTAGCCAGGTTTAGCCCTCTCTAGGATGAATCTGTTTTCTTGGCAGTCCATGGTACATTCAATACTCTTTTCTAGCACCACAGCTCAAAGGCCTCAATTCTCTTTCTATCCTCCCTAGTCATTGTCCAACTCTCTGATTTATAACAAGTGATCGCAAAAACCCTATGTACAACAAAACATACGTAGATGAACAGAAAGGGCAACCTAGGTAGAACTTTCAAGCATGGAAATACAAAGGAAGAGGAACAGTTGTAAGCAGACACTAGTGACTGGAACGTGGAATGTGAGAACCATGAATGGAGGAAAA
>NW_006399857.1:6585420-6597800 GCF_000299155.1 Elephantulus edwardii
ATCTTTTAATTTCCTGGCTGCTGGTACCAAGATTATTGATTGTAGAGCCATGCAAACTGAAGCAGTCAACAATCTCAATCTCTTCACCACCTATCATGATGCTACTAATTGGCTCAGTAGTGAGGATCTTTGTTTCTTGATGTAGAGCTTTAATCAGTATTGATTGTTAAGTGTAGTCATATTTAATTCATATCACCCTAATGTCTTTTATTTTTATTTCTTTTCTGCCTTTTAATGATTTTTCTACTTCTGGCCTTAGTTACACTTCAACTTATTTTCTAGCACTCAATACTAGGTGAAGGAGCTGTAATGGTCTGGTAGGTAGAAGCGCAATGAGTGCTCCAAATCATGTCTTAAACATCAAATTCTGTCTTAATCAGAAGTATTACTTGAAGTAAGAGTTAAAACAGTAGAGAGGAACACATACTGCACTGCACTGCAACCAGAGATTTATCTTTAAACCAGTATGTTGCTTCCATTCTCAAATCACAATTAATACAGGCTTACTCTAATATCCGTTAGTCTTAACCCAATCTTTGTTACTTTTCACATTTATTAACAATTTGCTCTTGAAACAATTTGTTACAGATATACTATTGTCTCGAGAAATGAAATGTTGAAATCCTATCCCCTGGCATCTGTGATCAACATCTCTTTTGAAAGTGGAGTTGGTGAAAACACCATTTAATACCAGTTGTAGGATGTGTCTATATCCAACCCAAGTGTCATCCTTACCCATGAAAGAAGAAACAGAGGGAGGTATTCCAAAGGAAACTGGATATGTGACAGATGAATATATATTGCCTACAGCTACAAGCCTCAAACATCTAGGACTGCCAGAAGCTTTGGAAGAAAGAAAGAATTCCCTGGGCCTTCACAGTGAATGTGAGTCTTCTTAGAACTTGAATTCAAACTCATCATGTAATAAATGTTCTTACAAGTCACCTACTTTGTGGTACTTTGTTACAATAACCTTACAAACATAAGGTAGGGCCATGTCTTAAAGCAAAAGTATATTCTTCTACTGGCTTCTCTCTTTTTACTTCTCTTTAGTTTATTCCAGTATATACATCAGTTTTCATGAATTACTATAACATAATTGACAGAGAGTTAGAATTAGAAAACAAAAAAGAAAATAACTTGCTTTACATTTCTCAAGCTAAAAGAGCTGAAAATCAAATTCAAGCCTTGAGTTGCAATAATTAATATGCTACAGGCAAAAATCTTGAATAATCCAATAAGAACTGAAAGAAGATGGAAGAAATATACAGAATCACTATACCAAAAATAATTGACCTACATTAAAATATTTCAGGAAGTAACAAATTATCAAGAGCCAATGATAATGAAGGAAGATTACAGTCAAGCTTTATTGCAGAAGAAAAATAATGAAGACACAAAAAATAAGGCACCAGGTAACAATGGGATACAAATTGATACATTTTAAATGAAAGACACACTCTTATACATGCTCACCAGTTTCTTCCAGGATATTTGGAGGACAACTGTCTGGTTGGCTGACAGACTGGAAGAGATTCATATTTATTCCCATTCCCAAGTAAAGTAATCCAACATAATGTGGAAATTATCAAAGACTATGTCATTAATGTCACATGCAAGCAAAATTCTGCTGAAGATGATTCAAAAAACACTAGAACAGTACACAAACAGAGGATTATCAGTTTAATCTGGATTTAAAAGTAGCCATGACACCAGGGATATTATTGCTAATATTGATCCCATATGAATTTCAAAGCTATGTCAGGAACAGGTTTAAGGCCTTGGATATTAAAGAGTGAAGACCAAATGAGCTGTGAAAGGATATCAAGAATATCATCAGGGAAGAATGCAAAAGTTAATTACAAAGACAGAAGGGGAAGAAAAGACCAAGATAGATGTCAAAAGAAACTATAATATTGTATTGGAGTACTGAGAAGCTAAAACAAAGAAAACAAGATATTAAAAAGTTGAACAGAAGGTTTCAGAGGGTAATGCAGGAAGACAAAGTTAAGTTTTACAATGACATGTGCAAAAAGCTGGAGTCAGAAAATCAAAAGGACCAAACTCATTCAACATTTCTTAAGCTCAAGGAACTGAAGAACAAATTCAAATCTTGAGTTGCAATACTTAAGTATGCTTTGGGCAGACTATTAAATGATACAGGAAGCATTAAAAGAAGATGGAAAGAGTATACAGAGTCATTATACAAAAAGGAATTGGAGGACACAGAAGAATTTCATGAAACAATTTAAGAGCAAGAGCCTGTGGTGATGAAAGAAGAATTTAAGCTTCTTTGAAAGAACTGGAAAAAAAGAAGGCCCCAGGAATTGATGGCAGACTGAATAACATATTTCAACTGATGCTGCCCTGGATGTGCTCACCAAGTTGTGCCAAGATATATGGAGGACAACCACCTGGCTTTCAGACTGGAGGAGATCTATATTTGTTCCCACTCCAAAGAAAGGTGATCCAACAGAGTGTGAAAATTATCTAACAGTACCATTGATATCACATACAAATAAAATTCTACTGAAGATTATGCAAAAATGATTGGAACAGCAGAACATCAACAAAGAATTACCTGAAGTGCAGGCTGGATTTAGAAGAGGTCGTGGCACTAGAGATAGCTAATATCAGATGGATCCTGGCTAAAAGCAGAGAGTACCAGAGGAATGTCTCTCTGTGTTTCATTGACTATGCAAAGGCATTGGACTCTATGGATAGTAACAAACTCTAGCTGACTCTGAGAAAAATGAGAATCCTAGAATACATGATTGTGTTTATGGGAAACCTATACTTGGGCCAGGAGACAGTCGTCAGAACAGAGCAAGGAAACACTGCATGGCTCAAAATTGGAAAGAATGTGAATCAAGGATGTGTTCTATCTCCGTATCTTTTCAGTCTTTATGCAGAACAGATTATTCGTGAGGCAGGGCTCTATGAAGAGAAGCGTGGCATCAGAATTGGAGGTAGACTCATCAACAATCTGTGTTCTACAGATGACACAACCCTGCTTGTTGAAACTGAGGAGAACCTGAAGTGTTTGCTGCAGAAGGTGAAGGACTACAGCTTTCAATAGGAATTGAAGATAAATTTAAAAAAAAAACAAACCAACAAAGATTCTCACCACTGGGATGATTAGTAGCGTCATGATAGACGGTGAATAGATTGAGATTGTTGACTGCTTCGGTTTGCTTGGCTCTACAATCAACACTGTTGGCACCAGCAGCCAGAAAATTAAAAGATGAATTGCATTGGAAAAGTCTGCTGTCAGAGACCTCTCTGAAGTACGGAAGATCAAAAATGTCAGGATGGAGACTAAGGTGCACCTGATCCAGGCCATGATCTTTTCAATTACTTGTTATGAATCAGAGAGAGCTGTACAACTACTAGAGATGATAGAAGGAGAGTTGATGCCTTTGAGCTGTGGTGCTGGAGAAGAGTATTGACTATACCATGGACTGCTAGGAGAACACACGAGTTCATTCTGGAGAGGGTGATGCCTGGCTGCTCCTTAGAGGTAAGGATTCTGAAGCTTCTTCTGACATAATTTGGACATGTTGCAAGGTAGGGTCAGTCCTTGGAGAGGGACATCATGATTGATGGAGGGATACTGAAGAAGAGGGAGACCCTCTATGAGATAGATTGTTCAGTAACTAGGGTAACTGGGATAGGTGTGTCAGAGACAATAAGATTGGCAAGGGTTTGAGCAGGGTTTCGGGCTGTTGTTCATAGGGTTGTCCTGAGTTGCAGGCAACTCAATGGCTCATAACAACACTCAGATGTATCCTGGTTG
Organism: Elephantulus edwardii; assembly: GCF_000299155.1. NCBI lineage: Eukaryota > Metazoa > Chordata > Mammalia > Macroscelidea > Macroscelididae > Elephantulus > Elephantulus edwardii. The sequence continues at coordinate 6,589,217 of NW_006399857.1, forward strand.
AAAGGAAAGAGTACCAAAAATATGACGATTTCTGTTTTATTGACTCTGCAAAGGCATTTAACCATGTGGATCATAAAAATTATAGCTAAAATTAAGAAGAATGGGAATCCCAGAACACTTAATTTTGCTCATGTGAAACCTAGATCAAGAGGCTGTTTTGCAAACAAAGCAGAGACACTATATCATTTAAAATTAAGAAAATAAACATTCTTACACAGGAACTATAGACAATATTCTGATAGCTGGATGAAAGTTTAAACTGTCAATATCTTCATCTTACTTGGGTCCCCACTCAATACACCTGATTCTGGTAGTGAGGAAATCAGAAGATAAATAGCATTGAGAACATCTGCAATCAGAGATCTCTCTAAACAATTGAGAAGCAATGATGCTAGTTTAAGGACTAAGTTGATCCTGATTCAAGCCTTGGTCTTTTCAGTCACTTGCTGTGCTATAGAGAACTAGACAGTAAAGGAGAATCACAGAAGAAAAATTATGCCTTTGAACAGTGGTTGGAGAACAATACTGATTATACAAAGGACTACCAAAAGAGCAAACCATATATCTTGAAGAAGGTGCAGTTGGAGTGCTTCTTGGAGGCAAAGATGGTAAAACTGTGTCTGACATACTTTGGGCTTATTACCAAGAAAGGCTATTCACTGGACAGCAATATCATGATTAGCAAGTTTGAGAGATGATAAAAGAAAGGAAGACCCTCAACCAGGTGGATTGACACAGCTAATGACTGCAGCAATTTGCTCAAGTGTGTCAGAGCGTATGAGGAGGATGCCACAGGATAGAAAAGGGTTCAGAGCTGTTGAATTGAATGCCTGTGGGTCATATTTGACTTGAAAGCACCTAACAACAATAACACATACATCAAAAACAATTTTATATATCCCCTTCCTTAATGCTTTCTTACACTTTTTCATTTTCATTAACATTATACTTTACATTGTGTTAGCAATATCAACACCTATTTTCAATGTTAAATTATCATCAGAATTCTTTTATATAGTTTTTTTTTCTTGTAATTCTTTTTTTTTTAAATTCTACACTGGTTTACCTACAAAGTTTGTATACCTTACCCCTCACACTGGATCTCCCCATCTCCTGAACCCACCTATTCATCAAACTCCTCCTCCTATGATTACCCCCAGCCCCACCATTCTGCCTCCCCGCTTAGATCCTCATACAAGTTTTACTAGTGATCTCTTTCTAAAATAATGGTCTTATATAGTATTTGTTCTTATGCTACTGAGTAGGTTCACTTAGTATAATTTTCTCCAGTCCCTCACAAGTTAGGTAGTAACTTACAAAATCATTGCTCCTGTTTGCTGCATAGTATTCCGTCATGTAAATGTACCATAATGTCTCAGCCCATTAGATTATGATTGGACAATTGTGCTGTTTCATACTCTTGTGCATTACCATAGATATAGATGATATAGAGAGAGATAGAGATAGAAACAGAGAGAGATAGATATATAGATGCTGTGTTGAAGTGTAGACCATGAAATTAAATCTTTAATAGTAAAAAAAAAAATTACCAATACATTTTGAATGAACTAACAATGCCTTAAAGGATTTTATATGTGTATCATCATAGCATACATTGATAAAAAACCTTGTTCTACACATATCTATAATCAGTAAATTTCAAAGATTTTAATTACAACATATGCAAATAATTTGAATGCAAAAAGAAACAATAGTGTATAATCCTCTGCTAGATGAAAGAGAAATGCAAAGGAAATCAGCTTTGAAATTCTTTACATCGATGCCTGTTTTTTATTTGATGTTTAACTGCCATGTAAACAATACTTAAAAGAAAACATAAGTGTTCATTGTCAAATCAAACACGCTCTCTTGAAATAAAGAGCCTGAGCACAATGATACAGTGAGAACGCCTCTCCCTACAAGCCCACTGCTCCAAGCAGTCTTTTCTCTCCCCTCTTTGGCAGATGGTGCTTGGTACGATAGTTCTCAAATGAGAGAGTGGTTTGAAGCAGGCTTGTATTTACAACTACGGCTCTTAGATAAGGAGATTTACTAGGGTTCTAAAGCTAATTAGCTCTGTCCACATTTCCATGCTTTTCACTATTCTTGCCCATAACCACTTTGGCATTAGCTAAGAGAGGGTAGCCTAGGGAAAGGACATTGTAGCCAAGATGCTGATGTTGTAGTATTCCTTTCTTTTAACTTTCCATTAAATGAACATCTTCAAAGCATAGCTGTCATAAAAATGCTATGAAATGTAAAGAAATCTAAGACATTTTGAGACTTGAATAGTTCTACATAGAAATAAAGTTATAAAATTCTAGTTATAAAGCTGTGGTTGTCTGTTAATTTTGGCACTTTCACATTAGAATGAAGGTCAGAGGTGATGTATGTCCACTGATGACACTTTAAGCTGCAGAGCAAATGTAACTCAGTCATGTAGGACTTGACTACTAGTATAGATGACTGACAGTCCTCCCTCAACGAATTAGTCTTTTTAAAACCCTACTAATATACCAAAATATATTGTTATTATAAAATCCTGAGTGTGAGGACACAGAGCGTAAGTGGAGGCTGGCTTGAGTTTTACAAATGTGAGCAGCCTTCCTGAGAAAATTTAAGTTAGTAGCCAGTCACCATCCATCCGAATAAAAAACAAAAGTCAATCAAAAGCAAGAATGTAGAATGTATTAAAAAAAGTAAGTTGCTACATGTCATTGATCGTTAATAGTTTCTATATAAAGAAAATCTCCATAATCAAGATGCAGTAGATATATACTCTGGCAAACTCAGAAGAAGAAGATTCTGAAACTATCCGTTTATATCAATAAAAGTTGTAACTTGGCCTTCTAAAGCTCAGTCTTCCTCTGTCTGTATCAGCATTTACTAGATTACATTACTAAATCGTCATTGCTTCCTGAAAAAGTGTGTTTTACTTAATTATTAGTATTTTGATTCTTGTGCAACCATTAGGAGCAAAAGAAGGATTACGGTTTTATTAACATTTTATTTGTAGTATAGGGGTGTGTGGGGGTGTCTGTGTGTGTGTGTCGTTTTTTCTTTAAAAGTAAAACTCAGGGGAGCTCTGGTGGCCTAGTGGCAAGGAGCTGCAACTACAACCCTAGAGGCACACACTTCGAATCCACCAGATGCTCTGCCGGGGAAGGAGGGACAATCTCCTCCTGTACCAGTCAGATCTGATTTGACGGTACACTCACACAAAAATAATGAAATAAAAAATTTTAAAAAAGTAAACCTCTGCATTATTCTGTATTTCATCAGACTTACAAATTTTGCTTGTTAGGGTATTATTTGTTTTTCAAGTATAATATTTTTCATCATATCTGAGTTACATCCTCCTCTCTTCCTTTCTAATGTTGTAATTCATTACCACCAAGGAATATCTTATTTCTGAGTATATAAATCATATCCAGATGTGATGTCTTATGTACGTAGACGCTATTTTATTTCCAATAAGTTGGCCAGCACATCACGGAAGAAAGATTTACAACCTTGGAAACCAAAATTACCACTCATTATGAGTCAGACAGGACTTAGATGCCAATGGTTTTAATTGAGATTTATTCTGTCACAGACCCTAGTAAAGGACATCGTGCTTGGCAAACTAGAAGTTGAAAGTGTTGGTGACTCTCAAAAAGATGGACTGACACAGTGAATACAAGGATGGGTTTAAGCACAGTGGCTATATGTAAATTGCATAGATGGTTTACTTGTTCTGTGCTATGCGTAGGAATGTTTAGAGTCCAACCTGACTTCATGATACCTAATAATAGCAACAATATTTTTTATTTAATATAAGTATATATTCATTAAGGGATGGCATAGTTCATTGCATATTGTGCTATCTAAAAGGTCAGTGGTAGGAATCCTCTGTTTCAGGAGTGAAAGATAAACACTCTTCCCACAAAGGTTTATAGGTTTGGGACTAGATAAAGGCAATCTACTGAATAATAGTGAATATGTTTTGATTCTCTCTCTCTCTCTCTCACACACACACACACACACACACACACACACAGTGAATAAGTAGGAACTGACTCATAGCTGACCATCGATCTGGTTTTCAGGAGACTAAATTGCATGAGAGAAAAAGAATCTTTATTACCATAGATTGGAACGACTGCTAACCTTTGAGATAGCAGCACAACTTATAATAAGAAAAAATAGGTAATTCTTGCTTTAATACTTTGCTATTCAGTGCCAAGACGCAGGCAACAATTTAATTAAGTCAAGTTACATTTTGTGATGTCTAAATTTTTTTAAAGTATAAAATTGAAAGTATGTTTAAAAAGAAAAAGACAGTGATTAGTAAAAACTATATTCTACCTTAACATTCATCAGCATGTTAAGTTTAAAAGATTTTAGCAATATGGAAAATTATTTTAATAGAGAGCCAAAAACTTTGTCTTCTGCCTTGACTATAATTCTTAATGATTTCCCCAATGTTATAACCCCCCAATCTTCGGCTTCATATACCTTTATATTGCTACAGAAATTATTAGCTGTAAAGAAAAAAATGGTATGAAAATTTGGGAAAACAAAGAAGTGTAAAAAAAATCTCAGTTGGGTGTGTATGAAAAAAATAAATGCATTAAGAGAAATTAAAGTTTCAGCTATGAAAGGGCTATATTTGGCCTACTTACTGGCCAAATGAGCAGATTTAAGATTTGGGAAATGATAGGAAGAGTTGTCTACAAAATTATTCTGAAACCTTATTAAATGGTGAATTAGCTGTCAGTAGGACTATAAAAATGATAATATGAATAATAGATAAAATCTAGACTAGTTAGATGGCCATCAAAAAGAATTCAGTATGGTTCAATCTGCATTTCAAACCAAGAAATTCCTGAAGCTACATTCTGGTTATTTTGAATAATTGTCATATACTATTCATACTTGTCTAACACTGTTTCATTCACATAAAGAAGATAGCTAATATCTGAAACTTTAATGAAACCACTTAATAATAGCCTTTGGATTTGATGATCTCAGCTAATTTGACCTCCAGAATTTGACATGCTGGATTTTATTTTCTAAAGATTTCATTTGAAAACAAAACAAAAAACAAACAAACAAAAACTCTGATACATGTGGGAGGAAACATTTCAATTTTTCTTCTATATTCATAATGCTATGTACAATGGTCTAAAAAAGGTTTTGCAGTTATCAGTTACTCAAACAAATCAAAGCAATGCCCCATGACATAATATCCTGAATGATCTATAACTTAATATCACTCTTAAAAAATATTAGATTACATGAAATATTTTGTTCACATTGTGTTTCATACAATCATTCATATATTGTATTTTATAGAATTAATTATTATTGACATATGCCTATTATTTATTTATCATCTTAAGTCCCCACTGACTCTTTCTTATTCATTAAACACTTAAAACAGAAGCAAAGGTAAAATTCCTACATTTTATTGTATTAACCACTTTTTTTTTGTATGCATTAACTGTCTTTGTACCTGCAAATGATTGAAATAAGAAAAGTATTAATGACTTAGCTCCACAGACAACACTCTTGGCACCAGTAGCCAGGAAATTAAAAGGTGCATTGCTATGGGAAAGTCTGTTGTTAGGGACCTCTCCAAAGTACTAAAGAGCAATGGTGTCTCTGTGGAGACTAAGGTGCATCTGATACAGGCCATAGTCTTTGCAATCACTTGTTATGCATCAGAGATTTGGACAATGACTAAGGAGGATAGAACATTTGATGCCTCTGAGCTATGGTGCTGGAGAAGAGTATTGAGGGTACCATGGACTGATAGGAAAACAAACATTTTCATCCTGGAAAGGGTTAAACCAGGTGGCTCCTTGGTTGCAAGGATTCTGAGGCTCCATCTAACCTACTTTGGACATGTTGTAAGGAGAGACTGGTCCTTGGAAAGGGACATCATGCTTGGGAGGGAGGAGGGACAGCGCAGGAGGGGAAGGCCCTCTATGAGATGGATTGATTCAGTGACTGGGGTAATCGGGATGGGAGTGTCAGAGACAGTGCGATTGGCACAGGACAGAGCAGAGTTTAGGGCTGTTGTACATAGGGTCGCTATAGTTGCAAGCGACTCGATGGCACATAGCAACAACAACAACAACAAATATGATATAATATCTTCATGTAGCACTATATTGATATTAATACATGGCAAACTACAGTTGGATATCTTCAATACTTTACTAAAGTTCATAGATTATAGGTGTTAATTTAATTAAATAATTTATGAAAAATATGAAAGCATCTAGATTCTTCAAAAAATACTTTTGTAAGTCCCTCTCATCCCCCATAAATTAAGGGCCATAGATTGGCACTTTTCTAATGTTTCTTCCTATTCTGGCCATTTATGATTATATGACGATACATACACAAAACATCATGGCAGTTGGAAGTGTAAACTAAAGGAAAGTTAATACTCTTCTCTAGCACCACAACTCAAAGACATCAGTTCATCTTCTATAACCCTCAGTTGTTGGAGAAGTGTATGAAGCATTCTATGGACTCCCAAGGGAACAAACAGGTCTGTCCTGGAGAGAGTTAAACCAAGTTACTACTTGGAAGCAAAGATTCTGAAGCTCCATCTCACCTATTTGGGGCATGTTGCCAGGAGGGACCAGTCCTTGGAGAAGGACATCATGCTTGGAAGGGAGGAGAGGGAGACCCTGGATGAGATGAAAAGACACAGCAACTAGGATAATGGGGGTAAAGGATCAGAGACGATGAGACTTGCCCATGATGGGCCAGGGTTTAGAGCTATTGTGCACAGGGTTGCTGTGAGTTGTTGTCTACTCAATGACATATAACAATAAAAGCAGCAAGTGCTTAAGGTTTAACAACTTTATTCTAAAACTAATTTTAGAATTTAGAATTCTAAATTTAGAATTTTAGTTTAAAAAATCCTCTAAAATACCAGAATTATTTCAGAATTATTATAGGTCATTTGATTTAATTAAGAGAATAAAGGGAATCAATAAAACCCTGAGTTCTTTGACTGAATGATATGGTATTATAAAAGAATATCCTAAAGATTCCTATATATATAAATACTCATAATTAGCAAGTTAACTCTTCACAAGTTGTGTAGTTTATTATGCAAAATGGCTTTCCTAGCCACTGAATTTGACTTTGCCCTGTGAATGGAAAGGAATATGTGAATAGGGTATGCCAGCCTCTCCACAAAGGAATTGGCTAATATTGCCATTAAATTGAGCAGATGCAGCAGCAGAAGGAGAAACTCTATCACCAGCAAAGAAGAGCAAGGAAGAAAATGAGACTGTTGAGCCAGGTAACACATCTAAACCATAGTAATTTTTCAATGTCATTTTCTAGATATTGTTTTCTCTGTAAAATGCACAGCATATTATATACAATTATACATTTATATTTTCCTGTTGTTTATGTAACTATTTATTACATAATACTAAAAAAATACATTCGTAAAACCCACAATCTTAGAGTTACAACATGATAATGAAGGAAGAAATTAATGCTACACTGATGGCATTGGCAAAACTAAGTCTCCAGAAACTGAGGGAATACCATTTGATGTATTATAACAAATAGATAAACCAGTGGATGTACTCATTAGTCTATGCCAAGAAATTTGGAAGATCACTAGCCAACTGAATGGAAGAGATCCATGTTTATTTCAAAAATTGTGATCCACTAGAATGTTGAAATGACTCAATAATATCATATGCAACTAAAATCTCACTGAAGATTAATTTTTAAAAATATTACAACATGTGTATCAACAAAAACTCCAGCAATTCAAGCTGGATTCGGAAGATGTCATGGAACAAGGAATATCATTAGAGATGTTAGATAGTTCTTGGCTGAAAGCAAAGAATACCAGAAATATATTTATCTATGTTTTACTTACTATGCATGACATTTAACTATGTGGATCATAGTAAACTAAGGCTCAAATTGAAAAAAATTAGAATCCAAGCATACTTATAAGTGCTCAGGTGAAATGCTTATCTAGACTGTAAAACTATTGTCTGAATAGTACAAGAAAACACTGGGCTAAAACCAAGAAAGATGCATGTGATAGTTGTATCCATTCTTCATACCTAGTCAATCTGTATGCAGAACAAATAATTTGAGAAGCTAGCCAATATAAAGAAAAATGTGGCATCTATATTGGAGGAAGACATATCAACAACCTGTTTTATGCAGATGGCAGCACCTTACTTGCTAAAAATGAAGAGGACTTGAAGCACTTACTAGATAAAATACTGTAACCTTCAATATTGACTATATCACAACTAAGAAAACAAAATATTCACCAATGAATGGAACAATAACCAATATTGTAAAGTTGTTGTTATATTCCATTGGATTGCCTATTAGTCATAGGAACCAGATGTACAAGAGCTCTGAAGCCTGCCTTGACCTAAGCCAGTCTCACTGACTATGACACAACTACCCTCAGTGTCCCAGTTACTATATCAATCAATCTCATCCAAGGTCTTCCTCTGCTGCACTATCCTTCCACCCTTCCAAGCATGATGTCCTTCTCTGAGGACTGGTCCTTCCTGGCCACATGCCCAAAAGA
>NW_006399857.1:6598320-6603804 GCF_000299155.1 Elephantulus edwardii
AAAAAACAAGTCTGTCTTGGAGTAATTGCTGTTTAGTGGCAAACATATTGAAACTTCAGCTCACATATTTTGGGTATACTATCAGGAGGGATTAGTCCTTGGAAAAGGGAATCATGCTAGGGAAGGTGGATGGTCAGTGAAAGAGAGGAAGAATCCCAACAAGACTAATTGACATGATAATTGCAGCAAAGGGTTTGAACATATCAAAGATGAGAGGCTGATGCAGAATAAGGGAAGGTTCAGGTCTTTTGTTCATAGGGTCACTATGAGTTGTAAGAGACTTGATGGCACCTAACAACAACAATGATTTAGCACAGAAAAGAATTTGTTTATATACTAACCTATCTTTAAATTACAGAATGCTGATGGCCTACTGGTAAGAAATTCCACTGTCAACTCAAAGGATTAGAGTTTGAATCCACCAAGTGCTCTGTGAAAGAAAGATTGGGAGTTTCTTCTCATGCAATATAAAGTCTCTGAAAACCCATTGTTGGGTCAGCTATGAGACTGTTCTGACTGTTCTTATTGGTTCACAAGAACAACAAGTTTAAAATAGATTTAAAATTTATCAGTGAACGTCTTGATACTTTCTATATGAGGGAAGAATATAGTTTCATGAAAATCAAACAGAAAATTTTTTAAAAATGAGAGAGATTTCTCAGTATTAAGAAGGCATTCCATTGTTTATTTTTTATTTTATAATGATTTACACACAAATTTCATACATTAATAAACATTATTAAAAAGATAGGAGAAAAATCATCACACACATATTAAATTAATGGAAACACAGGCCCTTAAATTAGCTTGGTTATTGTTTAAGGAAATATGAGGTAAGAAATGCTGTAATTAAGGATAATTAAGTGTGAGGATTTTTTTTAATAGAAGAATAATATTACATCTGACTTTATCATGATTATATGCACAATAGTTTAATCTTCTCATAACAGAACTCAGACATTCACAATACAGTAATAAAGTGTATTTAACTATTGTGTCAACTATAAGAATATTAAAATTTTCTCTAAAGCCTTTTTTTATGTTTTGCTGCATATTAGGATAATTTTAAATGTTTGTGAAAACATTGCTTTTTTAATCTGCTCAAGTTTCTGATTCGACTAATTTATTTAAGGGCAAATGCATCAGTATTCCTGTTCAGAACTGTCTAATTGATCGCTTCTTGGCCTTTTGGCTAAGATCAAGTGTAGAACTGTCTAATTGAGTCTATAAATGTATTCAGAATTGGGGAACATAACTTGTACATAATATAACAAATAGAAAAAGAATTACATTTTTAAATTTCTTTCTTCCTTTAAAATTTTAAATCCAAAACATCTGTCTTTTTGGAGGACGTGCCAACAGGATGCTTCTTAGGGACAAGACTGGTGAAACTTTATCCCACATGATATAAGCATGTTACCAAGAAGGTCCTAACCTTGGAAAATGGCATCATGCCGAGAAAGGTAGGGTAAGAATAAGAGTAGAAAATATTCAACAAGATAGATTAAAGCAGTGATTATAACAATGGGTTCAAGCATGTCAGAGATTGTGAGAACAATGTAGCCTGGGGCAAATTTGATATCTGTTGTTCAAAGGATTACTATGAGTCATAGTTAATTCAATGGCACAAGATACTAATAATAATGTTGTTATTGTTAAGTGCCATACAGTCATAGATGACTCATAGCGATCCTATGAATGAAAGACCTCAACAATTGTATAACTTCCATTGTTTCTCCAAGTTCACAGTGTTTCTGGAGGCGCACATTAGTGCATAGATTATGGTATTTTCGACAAATATCCAAAAATGGAATTTTTTAACAAAATGATTTCTGTGAACTACAGCCTGAAATTCTGATTTATACTTATATTTAAATGCTTATAAATTTTAAATCTTTTGTTTCTGTTGATAATAAAATATTATCTTTTTAATTGTCCTTTTAAGAACACTTTATAGAAAAGTTAGATTTTCATTCATTCTTTGTTGCATATTCCCCTCAAGTGCACTTTCTTTTTCTTTTTTAATATTCATTCACTATTAAATGATTTCCTTTCTCGTTTTCCCTTTTCTTTCTCCTAGTTCCCTTTGCAATATACTTCTAATTCTTGACTATTGTCATACATACAATGTTTAATAAACATTTATTTTCTTCATTGCAATAGTTCTAATGCAGTATTCATTATCTTTCCACTCCTTTCTTAGTCTTCTTCTAAAACTTTATGGCAGTCCTGCTTTATAACAAAGATGATATGCAATATTTGTCCCCTTGTGATTGAGCTATTTCACTCAGCATAATGTCTTCCAGGATCACACATGTTTTGAAATGTTTTACAAATTCATTGATTTTCAGTGTTGTATAGTATTCCATTTTATGAATGAATATATATACATACACACACATATATACACACACACATTATACATATACATACACACACAACCACACATATAGCTGTTGTTAAGTGCCGTCTGGTTGTAGATGACTCATAGCGACCCTATGAACAAAGCCCTCAACACTTGTGTGATTTTCAGCCTAGGTTCATAGGGTTTCTGGAGGCAAGCTATTATGGAGGTGGATGCCACTCCTGCTTCCAAGCTTGTTTTAATCAGGGAGCACCACCAAACATGGTCCACCATGGGTAACGATGATATATATTTTTTTATCGATCTATCAATTGATAGATAGATAGATACCTATTATATATATAACTATTACATACATGTAACTATTATACATATATATACATATATACACACATATATATACATATATCATATATATTCATATCTATCCATATCTATCTATCTATCTCTATCTCTATCTATATATATAAATAGGTATTCTATCTATACATTTGTTGCTGAGCACTTGGAATGATGATTCCATATCTTTACTATTGTGAATAATGCGGTAATAAACATGAGTTTGCGTACATCTCTTGGATGGCAGTTCTGACGTTTTTAGGGTATATTCCGAGTAGTAGAATTGCTGGGTCAAATGATATTTCTATTTCCAACTTTTTGAGAGAACCATAGTAGTTGTACCATTTTACACTCCTACCAGCAGTGAGTAAGTGTTCCAATCTCTCCACAGACTCACCTGCGTTAGTTATTTATTGCTCTGTTGAACTTTGCTATTGTTGCTAAGGTAAGATGATATCTGATAAACATTTTGATTCACACATCTTTAATAGCTAGGAAATTTGAGCATTTCTTCATGTGTTTTTCATCTGAATGTCTTCTTTCAGTGGTCTATTTAAAGTATATGCTCATTTTGTGACTGGATTGCTTACCTCTTTCTTTGCTGGTTGCTGTTGTTATGTGCCATCAAGTCACGTGGGACTCATAGCAGCCCTATGTACAAGAGCCCTAAACCTTATTCTATCCTGTGCCAACCTCATTGTTTCCATTACTCCTACTCCCATTACGCCAGTCACTGAATTGATCCATCTCATCAAGGGTCTTCCTCTCTTGTGCTGTCCCCCCACCCTCCCAAACATGTTGTCCCTCTCCAAAGAATGATTCCTCCTTGCAATATGCCCTAAGTATGTCAGACGAAGCTTCAGAATCCTTGACTCCAAAGAGCAACCCGATTTCATCCTCTTTAGGACCAACCTGTTTGTTCTCCTAGAAGTCCATGGTACATTCAACACTCTTCTCCAGCACCTCAGTTGCTGGAGTATTATATAAATGTTATAGAGGAGAACCTTATCAAATATGTCATTATCTATCTTTTTCCCCTGTCTGTCGCTTTCGATTTTTGCCCTTTTGGGGAATTTTTGTGATATGCATAGGGATTTGATTCTTAGTAGGTGACATTTATCTATTTTGTTCTTTCCTGGTTGTAGGTTTTTCTTTATGCTTAAAAGACAGTTTTTACTGTGGATTAGGACTTCTAAAGACTTCCAAGCTTTTCTCCAACAAAGTTTAGAGTCTGTTTTTCTTGTTTTTACTTTGTTAATGAGATGAACTACCTTGATAGGTTGGTTTTGGGGTTTTTTTGGTTGTGTGTTTTTTTGTTTGTTGTTGTTTCTTTGGTTTTTTGGTTTTATTTTGCTTTTTTACATCTATCCATGCTTGCATATCTGTTATGAATCCCATTTGGTAGTGGCTAATTTTTATTTTATTTTTTTTACGTACTGTTGGATTCTATTTGCCAAGATTTTATTGAGAATTTTGCATATACGTTCATGAGAAATATTGGTTTATATCTTTCCATCCTAGTGGTATCTTTTCCTTACTTTGGTATGAAGGATATGTTTGCTTCAAAAAATGTTTGAGTTATGCTATATTTTCTGACATAATTTATATAGAATAAGTAACAATCCTTTTCTGAATGTTTGGTAAAATTAACTAATATAACAAACTGGTCCAGGACTTTCTTGCTTGGAAATTATTACCTTTTTAATTTCTTCTTTTGTAATGAGTCTGTATAGATGTTCTACTTAAGTCAATGTCAATTTGGGTATATTGTGAGTTTCTAAGTAACTGTCAATTTTCTCTAAGTTTTTATATTTGAGTATAGTTTGTTTTTTTATAATATTTTATAGTTAACCCTTTTATTTCAGTTGACTATTTTGTGAAATTGCCCTTTTCAGCTAATCTTCAGATTATTTGTATCTTTTCTTTTGTTAGTTGTGCTAGCAGTTTGTTGATTTTACTGATCTTTCCAAAGAACCAACTCCTGAACTTGTTGATAGTTTCAACTTTTTGTTTCTTTATTTTCCTTTTGCCCTAATTTTTTTCAGCTTTTATTTTAAAAAATTATTTCTTTACACTATACTACTTTATATGCAAAATTTGAATATATTATTTTTCACACCAGTTCCTTCTTATTTCCCTAACCACCTATCAATCGAACTGTGTGACATCATGATTCATTTTCCCCCACGCCCACGCATCATCACCCCTCTATTTGCACCCACCTCCTCCTCCACTTTGGATCCTCATGCACATTCTACAATAATGTTTTTATACAGTATCTGTCCTTATAAGACTAAGTTAGTTCATTCAGTATAGGGCTCTTCAACCCCTCCCAAGTTAGGAAATAATTTAGAAAATTATTTCTCCTGCATGCTGACTTGTATTCCACAGTGTGTATGTACCGTAACTTTTCAATCTGTTAGATTGTGGTTTTACATCTGAGCTGTTTCCATGTTCTTGCAATGGAGAATAATGCTGCTATGAACATTGGTGTATAAATCCCTGTTTGTACCTCAGTTCTCATTTTCTCAGGGCACATTTGAAGCAGTGGTATATCTGGGTCATATAGAATTTCTATGTTCAGCTTTTTGAAGTAGCACAAAACTGCCTTCCAGAGTGATTGTACCATTGTACAACCCCATAAATAATGTATAAGAGTTCCTATCTCGCCATACCCTATCCAACATTTATTATTTGCTATCCTGTTAAACTTTGCCACTGCTTTTGTAATGAGATGGCATTTCATTGTAGTTTTGATTTGTATCTCTCTTATTGCTGTT
>NW_006399857.1:6603914-6615067 GCF_000299155.1 Elephantulus edwardii
GCCTTCTGAGCTTGATCTGTTTGTCTCTTACGAACTTTATGGTTTTCGGCTTTACTCACAAGTCTCTGATCCATCTTGAGTTTATTTTTGTTGATAGTATGAAATGTAGATCCTGTTTCAGCTTTCTGCAGGTGGCAGTCCAGTTTTTCTACCATCCTTTGTTGAGGAGGTTGTTATTTCCCTTTTAGATAGGTTTGATTTCCTTGTCAAGTATCAGTTGACCATGAATAGCTGACTCTGTTTCTGGCTTCTCAATTTTGTTCCATCGGTCTTGTGCCACAATCGCGAGTCCTCCAAAGACCACCAGGGAGCCGAATCCACGAGGGTCTTTATTACAAGCTCACACAGGGACTCCAGCGCACTCCAGTGCAGCGGCAGTGGGGAGGAGCACCAACCTCCTCCTGGCCACAATCTTTATTGGCACTGGTAGGGGCCAGGGTCGGTTGGGGGCTGCGAGATATAAGGAGATTGGGAACTTGTGGGGGGAGATGGCAGCTACAGAGAGTGATTGGCTATTTTGAAAATGAGCGGGCTCATTAGCAAGGGCTCGAATATTTGGCCAACTATGATTGGAGTAGGGTTCATACAGGAGGGGTTAGAGTCACTTCTTTGGTGCTGAAGTCCTTTCAGGAAGTGAACTTGAGAAAAGCAAGGACAAAGGACTTAAGATGGCGTCTAGACCAGAGATATATATATATATATAACAAAACTTGACTCTTACAGTCTACGTGCCTGTCATTGTATCAGTACCATGCAGTTTTGGTTACTACTGTTGTGTAGTAGGTTTTGAGGTCAGGGAATGCTATACCTCCCATTTCATTACTTTTTTTTTTCTCAGAAGTGTTTTTCTTATTCAGTCTCTTGCCTATTCAAATAAACTTGACAATTTCCCTTTTGATATGTTTGAAAAATGAACTTGGTGTCTGAATTGGGATTGCATTGAACATGTAGATTGCTTTTGGTAGGATTGTAATTTTCACAATATTGAGTCTGTTTTCTGTGTATGTTGTTGTTGTTAGGTGACATTGAGTTGTAGGTGACTCATAGCGACCCTATGAACAAAAGGCCTGAGCACTGTTCTTAGAGTTTCTGGAGGCAAGTCATTTCGGAAGTGGTTGCCACTCCTGCTTCCAAGCTTGTTTTAACTGGGAACTCCACCAAACACTGTCCACCATGGGTAACCATTATCACATTTGGCACATCAGTGTCACAGTGTTTAGCATCACATCAACCATGAGTTACCTCTGTACAGCAATGCACAGACCAGTGCTGTACCACCTAGAAGAATGTTGGGGGGGAAAAAAGCAATTTGAACTTGGTATCTGGATTGGGATTGTATTGAATACATAGATTGCTTTTGATAGGATTGTAATTTTCACAATATGAAGTCTGTTTTCTGTGTATACTATCATATAATCTTCACATAGTGGTAGTTTAACCATCTCTTTGCTGATCTAGAGGCTTTTAATTTCTTTCTCTTGTAATATTGTTCTAGCAAAACTTCTAACAGAATATTGAATTAAAGTAGTGACAGTTGCCATACTTTTTATAATTTAATTTCTTTTAGAGGTTGGCTGGTATTCTTGTCCTTTTTCAATTTTTGGAGATATTGGGGTAAAGACTTAATTATCCTTTTGCTTCCCTTTTGAGGTGATTGCTTATTGCAATAAATTTAACCCTATTTATTGTTTTGGCTGTTTCCTAGAGATTTTAGTAAGTTATAATTTGATTGTCATTTCTTTAAAGAAACTTTTTTATTTCATGTTTTACTTATTCTTTTTTACCCAGTCATGTTTAAGCATGATGTTGTTCAGCTTCCAAAAGTGATTTGTTTTGTGTTGTGGGTTTTTTGTTGTTTTGTTTTTTTTTTCTCCTTTGCCCTTTTGTGATTAATTTCTAAATTTGTAGCATTGTGGTCCAGTAAATGGTTAGTTTTATTTCTGTTTCTTAATTTATTGATGCTTGCTTTGTTATTTAAAATATGATCTATTCTGGAGATTATTCCATTCATGTTGGAAAAAGAATGTATACTCAGCTTTTTGGGTGGTATATCATATTGGTTGATTGAGTGATTTAATATTTGCTTTGTTTATTTTGGAGCTCTATCATTTGTTGCAAAGACATTTATTACAGTTATATCCTCTTTCTATTAACACTTTAAGGACTTAATGGTGACCTTCTTTTTCCTTTGTGATCGTTTTACACTGAAATCTATTTTATAAGAAATTACTATTAATACTCCTGCTATTTTTCTAGTTGCCATTTATCTGGTGTATTTTTTTTTCACTCTTTTATTTTAGTGTTTATCTTCACTTTTCAGATGTGTCTCCTGTAGACAGCATATTGGTTTTTTTGTTGTTGTTATTATTCCTTTATATTTTATACAATCTTCTACTTTTTTCTCTTCACTGGTGCATTTAAATCATTCACATTCAGTGTAATTGATGAGAAACAAGGTTATACTGCTATCATTTTGTTGAGTCCTTTGTGGTGTTGTTGCTAGCTACTTTGGTCCATCCTGCTTTCTATGACTCCTTTGTAATAAAGACTTCTCTCAGTATTTCCTACAACACTGGTCTTGTTTTCTCAAACTCCCTTAATTTCTGCTTTGCTGAGAAGATCTTTATCTCCCCATCCTATTTGATGGACACTTAGGCTGGATACAGTCTTCTTGATTGACTGTTGTGTTCTTTTAGTGTTTGCTATACGTTATTCCACTGTCCTGCTCATGTGCTTTCTTTTAAGAAGTGGGCTCTTAACTTTCATGTATACAATACATTTTACTTTTCACTTTTCCCTAGCTGCTTCCATTATTCTTTCCTTGTTTTTGCTTCTGGAATATTTGACTATGATATGCCCTGATATTTTTCTTTTGGGGTCTGTCCTATAAGAGGTTTGCTCAGCTTCTAGTATATATCCTCCTAGAAACTCTTTTACAATTCTCTCAGTGCTTTTTTTTCTTTCTTTTCATTCTCTTCTTCCTGTTCTGGGTTCCAATTGTGCACATGTCATTCCTCTTGATAATGTCTAAAATTATTCTTAGATTTTATTCTTTTATCTTCCTTTTATACTCTGCTTTTGTTCTAGCAAAACTGTGCTGAGAACTCTATATTCTTTTTCACTGATTCAGTGTTTCATCTCTTCAACTCTGCTCATATGTCATTCCAATATGTTGACACCAGCTGGGACACTGGTCCTCATAATCTGGACTGCAGTTTCTTGTTTTTCCAGAATTTCTAATGTCTTGCTTATTTTACCTGCATTATCTTTAATTGCTTTTCTAAGTTTCTCTTGGCTTTTGTTTGTAGAATCCTGTATTTCTTTGAGTTTGTCTTTTACTCATTGAAAATAATCAATCATTGTTCTTTTGAATTCTGTGTCAGAAAATTCCATCAGGCTTTCTGGTCTCAAGAACTTCCTTGATTCTGTGTTATGATTATTTTTTGGAGGGGTGAAATATTGCTTTGGTTTTGTGTAGAGTGTGAGGGAGCCTACCTCTTCTGTGCTATTGCTGTGGTAAAATTTTTCTTGCCTAGAACCCTAACAGGACCTTGGTCTGATGATCTTGGCTCAAAAACCCATTACTCCACATTATAGAGGGGCAGTCCACTTTTCAGAATTTCTCTCTGATCCCTAGACTCAAAAGGAGACTTGCTTCTCTTGAGGAGCTCAATAAACTGGTAAAGAAGCGAAGGACAATTAACCCTGCCTTAGTTTTTCTTCTCTGGTCCTGTGAAACAACTTTCTAGAACTGAGGAGCCAATTGTTTTTGTTCTTTTCTGTCTGGTCCTGCAACTGTACTCTCTTTAGTGAATGGCTGTTGTTTGATGGTTGCAGTCCTCTCTCCTGAAGTCTTTTGTCTGCCTTGGTCTGTGAAGCGGCACAGCTAAAGTCCTCAATTCTCTTCATCACTCTGACAGTTCAAGAAAAAGGACTTTGTCTTGCACCTTCTGCTCCAGGACTATATTCCTATATCTGTGGATTGCTGGAGCCTTTAAGTTAATGTCCATGACTGGCAAAACAGAGTGATAACCCAGGTAAAAGCTATGTCTTGGCTGGATTCTGAATGTTGATGATACCCACTCCCTCTGCTGATGATCCTCTATAGGAAGCTGGGAGTGAATGATGACATTTACTTGTTGGAATGGCAAGTGGATCAGATCCCTTCTTAGCCAGCAGGCTGCTGCAGCTCTAAATCCTATTATTTTAAGCTAGCTCCAGAAAAAGTCTTTCCAGGACTGGCATTATAGGAATTTTGGACTAGATAAGTCAATGCTGTAATGAACTGTTCTGTGAATTCATGTACTTCTATGTTGAGGGTCATGTGGAATGTTTGGTGTGGGTTTTTGTTTTTTGGTGTTGTTGTTTTTTAATTTATGCCCCTTGTTTATTGTCAACAAGACCTCCTGGAGAGCCCTTATATTTAAGGCAAGCCCCTCACCTTCATTTTGGAGACTGGGTGAGGTGGCAAGACTCTCTGTAAGATAGGCATTCTGGTTTGGTTGAGGGTGGTGTGGAATGTTTGATGTTCTTTTGTTTTGCTTTTTTGTTGTTGTTATTTTAAAATTTAAGCCTCCTATTTAGTGTCAAAAAGACCTACTGATGTCTTGATGTTATTATATGAAGTTCATGCTATTATATTTTAGAAGAATGTTCTTCTAATTCATACAGCAATATTCTGTCAATTTGCTGTACTGAAGTAATCTGTGTTTGATGTGATGCTGAACCTTGTGCCATTGGGGGGTCAAATGCCATCATGGTTGGCCATGGTGGACCGTGCTTGGTAGAAATCTCAGTTTAAGAAAGATTTGGAAGCAAAAGTGACATCCATTTCCTAAGCCACATGCCTTTAGAAACTCTATGAATGTGGAAACATGATGATAGTTATAGAAAGGCTTCAGTTCTTTTCCTCAGAGAGTTGCTACAGGTCATGCTCAACTCAATGACAATCAACAAAAACAATAATCTATAGGCTGTATTCAACTCAAAGGCATCCAACAACAACTCAATAAATGAATAAAAAGTCTTACTTATAACAACAACAGCAAAAATACTTTCAGACATTGCCAATATTGACAACTGCTACCTACTATAGAATGACAACAAACATGTCCTTCTTAAGGAATTGGTATCTTCTAACAATATAGCCAAAGTAATTAAGACATAGTCTTTCCTCCCTTACTTCTAAAGCTCATTGTGACTATAAATATCCTGAGTTTGTTCTTTTGACATCCTACAGACTAGTAAACATTCTTCAACACCAGAATTCAAAGAAACCAAGTCCTCTATGGTCTTCTATATTCAACTGTCTAAAATTAACATGCTTAAGAGGTCTCTGGAAAAAAATATGTCTTGGAACTATGCACATTAGTCTGAAAGGGGCATCCTATATGTTTTGTTTTAAACTTTTAAAAAAGAAGTCCTTTGCATAAGCTTTTCCAAATGCAGTATGTCATTTGATTTTTTTGGATCCAAATAATATTAAATCTTTGACAGCATTATGTTTTCCCCTGTTTATCATGATATTTGTTATTGTTCCAGTTTTAAGATGTTTGTTTTCAGATGACTCTGAATTGAAAAAAATGCTATCAATTTAGTTTTGAAATAATAGTATCTTCTAAGAATTTCTGTTTATTGCTTGGCAAAGCCAAAGTTTTATGTCCAAGTAATTTTCCAAAATAGCTTGCCTCCAGAAACCCTATGATCGTAGGGAAATATGAACGCCATACAAGTGTTTAGGTCTTTTATTCATGGGGTCGCTATGAGTCTTCTAAAACTCATTGGTACTTAACAACAGGTAAGGTTCCAGTCCTTGGGAAATGACATCATGCTGAAAGAAGTGGAAGGTCAGAGAAGAAATAAGGATCCTCAACACAATGGATTGATACAGTGACTGTAACAATGGTTCAAGAATGTCTTGGGTTGTGAGGATGGCATAGGGTAGGTCAAAAGTTAAATATATTGTTCATAAAATTGTTGTGAGTCATAGAGAGAGCTCTGTTGGCCTAGTGGATAGAAAGTTATGCTACCAAGCCATCGGTGGGTGATATTAATATGTGACTATCAGGTCTTGTTTTAATTGTTTTTTGTCAGACATTGTTCTAAGTTACATAGCACTTGTCTGTCTATTTGCTATACATAGGTAACTCCTGGTTGCTGTGATGATAAACACTGTGACACTGATGGGTCAAATACAATAATGGTTATCCGTAGTGGACAGTGTTTGGTGGAGCTCCCTGGTTAAAAGAGACTCGGAAACAGGAGTGGAATCCAATTCTGAAATAGCTTGCCTCCAGAAATTATGAACTTAGAGAAATGATGAAAGTTATACTAGTGGGCAGGTGTTTCATTTATAGGGTCGCTATGAGTTGTCTACAACTCGATGACACTTAACAATAATACCAAAAGAATGCTTATTTGTCCTCTATTGACTATGCAAATGCATTTGGCTGTGTGGGTGATGACAACTTGTGGCTGATTTTGAGACAAATTAAAATCTCAGAGCACTTGAATATGCTCATGTGGAACCTATACCTGGATCAGGAGGATGTTGTGAAAATGGAGCAGGGGAGCACCGCATGGTTTGGAATTGGGAAGGGAGTATGTCAGGGTTGCATTCTATCTTCTTCATACCTTTTCAATTTATATGCTGGACTCTATGAAAAGGAATGTGGCATCAGGATTAGAGGGAGACTCATCAATAACCTGTGTTATTCAGATGACACAACTTTACTTGCTGAAAGTGAGAGGATTTGAGGCACTTATTACATAAGATCAAGGAATAAAGCCTTCAGATAGATTGTATCTCAATATAAATAAAACAAAGATACTTACTGGACTAACAGGCAATGACATGATTGATGGAGGGGAGATTGAAACTATCAACAGCTTCCTGTTTCTTGGATCTGCAATTAAAACCCCTGGTATGAGCAGTCAGGAAATAAGGAGACACATTGCAAGGGGCAAATCTGCAGTTTAGGGACCTTTACAAATTACTGAAGAGTTGGGTGTCAATTTGGGGATTAAGATTTGATTGATTCAGGTCACAGTCTTTCCAATTACTAGCAATGCATCTGAGACCCGGACAATGAATGAGAATAACAGAAGTGGCGGAAAAGCAACCTTTGAGCTATGGTGTTGGAGAAGAGCACTGAACATTCCATAGACAATCAAGATAATGAACAGGTATGTCTTAGTCGAAATGCTCTTTGAAGACAAAAGTGATGAGCCTTCAACTCACATACTTGGGACATATTGTTAGGAGGTGCTATTCCTTGGAGCGGGACATGATGTTGAGAAGGGTGGAGGGTCAGTGAAGAAAAGAAAAACCATCAACCATGTAGATGGATATATTGATTACTGCAATGGGCTCTGATGTGTCAGGAATTTGTGCCACTATTAGAGCCTCTACTTGGAATATTATTGCTTTTTAATTTTTGACTCATGTACTTTTAATTTGTAAGTTGAATTTGTGTCTTCTAGGCTGTAACACTTCCATGATACATCTTCAAGGATATGAACATGTACGGCTAAGCACAATTGATAACAGTGTATCTAAATTCCAAAATCAATCTCTACAATAGTCTATGTGTTTCCTATTGCCAAAGGGGCCCTTTAGAGTAGTGAGAGAAGATCTTCACCCTGAAACCTACAACGTCCCTTTTCAGCAGGAAGGAGCTAAGAGAATACGCTGTCCCCTTTTCCTTATGAATCAGGGTGCAGTCTCTCTCAGGGAGGAGTGATAGGGAATGGCAAAGGACACACTGACAATGGAGATTAATCAGAACTGGCTTTGACAAGCACTGTGGCAACTGGACAATTAAAACAGACTTTCAAGGGAGTGGGGGAGAAGAACGAAGTGGAGAGGAGGGTAGAGAAAATAGTGCAACAATGAATGAATGAAAACCAAAAATCTCTGTAAATGTTCATTAAAATTAATAAAATTTAATTAAAAAAATAAAAAAGACTCCTGTCTGAGATGGTATTGTCAAATATTTGATCCCAATCAGTAGGTTTTCTTTTCACCCTGTTGGAAAATGTTTTTGATGGACACAGGGATTTAATCTTTAGAAGGTCTCATTTATGAATTTTATCCTCTTCAGTTTGTGCATTTCTAGCCATTTTTAGTAGTCTCTTTATACCTTGGACTAGAGCTTCTACTTTTTATCCCAGTTTGTCTCTTTGTGGTTTGGGGCTTTTCGTCCAAGTCTCTTATCCACCTTAAGGTGATTTTTGTGTGTGATGTGAGCTGTGGATCCTGTTTCAGCTTTCTGAACGTAGCAATCCAGTTTTGCCAGCATCATTTGTTGAAGAGATTGTTATTTCCCATTGGATATGTTTGATCGCCTGGTCAAACATCAGTTGGCCATAGATACCTGGGTCTATTTCTGGGTTCTTAATTCTGTTACACTGAGCTTTGTGCCTGTCATTGTACCAGTACCTTGAAGTTTTTGTTACTACCACTGTGTAGTGGGTTTTGAAGTCAGGGAATGTTATACTTCCCACTTCAGTTTTGTTTCTTAGAAGTACTTTGCTTATTTGCAATCTCTTGACCATCCAAATAAACTTGGAAATTTCCCTTTTTATCTTCTTGAGAAAATGAACTTGATATCTATATTGGGATTGCATTGAATAGGTAGCTTTTGGTAGGATTGATATTTTCACAATATTGAGTCATCCTATCCATGAACAGGGTACATTTTCTATTTATTTAGGTCTTTTATTGTGTCTTGGAGAAATATTCTGTAATTTCCTCTGTATAGTTCTTTTGTAACTCTAGTTAGGTTCACTCCCAAGTATCAATTTGTGGCAGACTATCATAAATGGTATTACTTTCATGGTTTCCATCTCTGAGTTATCTTTGCCACTGTAGAGAAATTCCTCTGATTTTTGGATATTGATCTTATATCCTGCCACTCTACTAAACTGACCTACTAGCTCTATCAGTTTTTTGTTGTTGTTGTTGTTGAGTCTTTGGGATTTTCTATGCACACTATCATATAATCTACATATAGCTATAGTTTATTCATTTTTTTGACAATTTGAATCCTTTTATTTTCTTCTCTTGTTGTATTGCCCTTGCAAGCACTTTCAGTACAATAGAAGTGGTGACAGTAGACACCCTTGACTGGTCCCTGTTTGCAAGGAAAATGTTATTAGCTTTTCTCCTTTGGGAACAATATTGTCTCTTGGTTTTGCATATATACTTTTCACTATTTGGGGGAAATTCCCTTCTATTCCAATTTTGCAGAATTTCTTAATCAGGAAGGAGTGTTGGATTTTGTCAAATGCCTTTTTATGCATCAACTGCTAAGATCCTATGGGATTTATTACTTATTTTGTTAATATGGTGAATTGTGTTGATTGTTTTTCTTATGTTTAATCATCCTTGCATACCTGTTATGAATCCCATTGTGTCATGGTGTATTACTTTTTTATGTGCTTTTGGATTCTATTAGTTAGGATTTTGTTAAGGATTTTTGCATCTATATTCATGAGATATATTATTCTGTAGTTTTCTTTCTATAATATCGTTGCCTGGTTTTGGTATTAGGGTTATGCTGCATCATAGAAAGCAGCATATTTTTATTGTCAGATTTCTGAGTACCTAATTTCTATTTCCTTTTAAGAACACAATATACAAAAGTTATGCCTCTATGACACCTAGTTGTTATCTGGACACTAAGAAGCTCTCACTGGGGTGATCTCGTACACTGAATTAATTTTATTACTTCCTCCTGTCAATGTTTTTAACTCCTTTACTACTATTGAAGTGTTTCTAGATTTAAAATACAGTCATTAAAAATGAGAATCCAATAATTAACACTGTATTGGAACACTGTATTGAATCGATAATGAACACTGTATTGGAGGGAAAAATTGTTTTAAAGGGATATTTGATTATACATTATATGTAAATCAATGGTCCATAATAAGAGGTGCATTGCAAAGAGGACTGAGAAGATGAGGAGGGGACGGGAGAAATAGGAAATTGTCCAACAATAACTATTTTTTTTTATAAAGGAAAAACAGAAAGTGAACCTGGAAAGGTAGAGGGAGGAAAATGTGTAACGATGAATTAATTATAATGTAATTTTTCTGTAAACTTTCATCAAATTCACCAAATTAAAAAAAAAAAAGAAGAATGAGAATCCTTAGTTTGCCTGACTGAAGACATGAAAGATTGGAAATATGATATTGAAAGTGTTCCTTTGCTACATAAATCTTTGTTTATAAATTTTATTGGTCTCCACAAAGTTTACTATTAGTAAGAAGCCGTACTGCAATCCCAAAAGCACGTCGTGGTTCAAAGCCACAAGCTTCTTTACATGATAAGGATGGATAATCTCTTCCCATACTATTAACTGCCTCTGAAAAACCACTAGTCGGTCAGTTATAGGTGGGTTCTGACTTCATGGCACACACCAACAGTAACAATATTAAAAAGTAAAACAGAATCAATGCTTAAAGTCTCTTCACAATAACTACTGACAGGATAAATATTTATTAACATTTATCCAACTGTTACTATTTGATCAGTACTGAGGAACTAGCATCCAGGAATAGGGAGAAAAGGTTTTTGATAACTAAGCTATTGAACAAAGAAAGCTGATGGATTTTCAGTGGGGAAATAAGAGACACATCTTTGGCTCTCAGATGTTGTAAGTACATTAATGAACCTTGTTCTCTGATTCTTGTGAATATAAAGGTCTCCTTGGCTTGAATGGACTTCTATTTTCTTAGACTACATTTGGAACTGTGCCTGGGAAAGGACACAAAATGAGATTCCTGAATAAGTCTTTGGGGATAGAGGTCGTTCTTGTACATCCTCTTTCTATGTGTCACTATGATCAAACATTTACAACATTATAAGATAATTTCTCAATTTTTCCACTCAACTATTTTAAGAAATAAAATTATGCTATTTTTAATTCAATTTGTTCAACATTTTTTTTTAATCTAGACATTTCTACTACTTGATAAAAGTCTACTTCCAAAGGTGCTATCATTTGTGTTAGTAGCAGTCAAGTTAACTTGGTGGCTGCAAATCAGAAGTATAGGCTGGGAATTGAATCTGGATCCCTCACATGGAAGGTAAATATTCTACCATTTTGCCACCAATGATATTTGCAGAAAAAATTTGCTGAGGAGTA
>NW_006399857.1:6618472-6631207 GCF_000299155.1 Elephantulus edwardii
CCAATCCTCCATCTTTCCAAATATAATGTGCTTCTCCAAGAAACAGCCTTTTCTAGCAACATGCTCAAAGTATAAGAGACATAACCTCACCATTTTGCCTCCAAGGACCACTCTGACCGTCCTTTCGCCGTGCAGACTTGTTTGTACTTTTGATTGTTCAGTACTCTCCTCCAGCACAGCTTAATGATGTCAGCTCCTCTTCTGTTATCCTTATTTATTGTTCAGTCCTCAAATGAATAGCAGATGACTGGAAATATTATGGCCTAAAACAGGCACACTTTAGTCTTCAAATTGACATCATTGTTCTTCAGTATTTTAAAGAGGTTCTTGAAAGTGAACTTGCCTAAAGTAACTCCTGATCTCCTGACTCATTAGTCAGGTATCAAGAGTATTGATTGTCAACTTAAGCAAAGTGAAATAATTAAAAATTAAAATCCTTTCTCCTTCTATTATGATTGCTTATTAGCCCAGTAGTGAAGACATTTATTTTCTTAATGTTGAGATGCAATTCATATTAAAGATAGTAGTCCTTGATCATCTGTAACAAGTGTTTCAGGTTCTCCTTATTTTCAACAAGTTTAATGCTAACCAAAATGCACTGGGGACATTTGTTCTTAGGGACTTCTCCAGACTACTGAGAAACAATGTCAGTCTAGAGACTAAGTTGTACCTGCTCCAGGCCATAGTTTTATAATTACTTCCTATGCATCAGAGCTGAGCTACAACTAAGGATGAAAGAAGAAGAATTAATGGCTTTGAGCTGTAGTGCTGGAGCAGAGTCTTAAACATACATACGATGAACCACCAAGAAAACAAATAGGTCTTTCTTGAAGAAGGTGAAATCAAGTTTCTCCTTGGAGTTTAGGATCTTGAAGCTCTGTCTCATATACTTTGGTCACAGAGTCAGGAGGAACTCGTCCTTGGAGAAGAACATCAAGCTTGGAAGGGTGGATGGACAGTAAAGGAGAGAAACACGTATGTGAGATGGATTGATACAATAACTAGGGTAATGGGGTTACGTGTGCCAGAGTCAGGGAGACTGGTTCTGTACAGGAAGAGGCTTTGGAGCTGCAGGCAATTCGATGGCACATAACAATGGTGCCTTGGTTGTAAGGATTTGCACTGCCAACTCACAGGCACACGGCTTGAAACTAACGGCTGATTCACAGAAGAAATGTTGGCAGTCTCCTGTCACGTATTATACTGTCTCTGAAAACCACCCAGAGGATTAGCTATGTGTCATTCGGCACTCCATCATATATAACAACAACATTCCACCAGGAATTCTTTTCAAAATAGCAAAAGACTTTTCTTTGATTTATTGAACATAATGATTTAAATTCCTCATCTCTCAGCTATACTTAAACCTCACCTTACCTGTTCAAATTTTATTTGCTTCTATCCTGGATAACCAGATATCTAAGTTATGCCAATGAAACAGAGCTTTACTTCCTCTTTCTATACTGAATTTTCCAATATTAAAACTATAGTTTTGGTGAATTAGTATTAAGGTGTTTTGTTGTAAACCTAAAGGCATGTGTTTCAAATCCACCACCTGCTGTAAGGGGAACAATAGTTGGTAGTCTTTTCCTATGTGATTTACTTCTTCTAAAAATTTGCTGGAAGGTCAGCTATGAGCTGATTCTAACTTGATGGCACATAACAAAAGCAATAAGCATGTATGTGGCAATAGCCTTTCTTAAAATGGAGCAGAATAGCTAGAAGATTAGTTCTATCAGGCCATGTGGTGACAACTTACATTCTGGTTGGAAATAAGGATTTTTCATTGTTACTGAATATATTCCATAAATACAAATGTTGTTGTTGTTATGTGCCGTCAAGTCACCTGCAACTCATAGCGACCCTTTGCACAACAGCCCTAAACACTACTCTATCATGCCAATCTTATTGTCTCCAACACGCCTATTCTCATTACCCCAGTGATTAAATCAATCCTTCTCTTGAGGGTCTTCATCTTCTGTACTGTCCCTCCATCCTTTCAAGCATGATATCCTTCTGCAAGGACTGATACCACCTTGCAACATGTCCAAAGTATGTCAGAAGGAGGTTCAGAGTCCTTGCCTCCAAGAAGCAGCCTGGCTTCACCCTCTTCAGGATGAATTTGTTTATTCTGCTAGCAGTCTATGGGATGTTCAATATTATTTATTCTCCAGCACCACAGCTCTCCTTCTATCATCGCTAGTCATTGCACAGCTCTCTGATGCATAGAATGTAATTGCAAAGACCATTGTCTGGATCAGGCACACCTTAGTCTCCAGACTGACATTGTTGCTCTTCAGTACTTTGGAGAGGTGTCTGACAGCAGACTTTGCCAATGCAATTCATCTTTTATTTCCTGGATGCTGGACCAAGAATGTTGACTGTAGAGCCAATTAAACTGAATGTGAACAATCTCAGTCTCTTCATCATCCATCATGATGCTGCTAATTGGCCCAGTGTGGAGAATCTTTGTTTTCTTGATGTTGAGCTTCAATACATATTGTAGGCTGCAGTCTTTGACTTTCTGCAGTAAGTGCATCAGGTCCTCCTCCATTTCAGCAAGCAGGGTTGTGTCATCTGAATAACGCAGATTGTTGATGAGTCTACCTCCAATCTTGGTGCCACATTTCCTATAGAGCCCAGCCTCCCACGTAAGCTGTTCCACATATAGATTGAAAAGATATGGAGACAGGACATATCCCTGATGCACGCCCTTCCTAATTTTGAACCACGCAGCGTTTCCTTGTTGTAGATTTCTGTAAAAATTAATGAAAAATAATGGTTCATGATAAAGCTAAATCTATTTATCCTATTTTCAAATTACAGACAATTTCTTTGAAAGCTTACCTATAAGATGAGATTATAGACTTACATCCAGTATTTTACATTGGGAAAAGCTTTGGCTGTTTTCTCTATTGTTGTTTTTACTGTCACTGAGTAGACTGTGACTCATAGTGACCCTATGAACAACAGAATGAAACCATGCCCTACTTTTCACTATTCCCATGATCTCTACTGTGCTTCAGATCATTGTTACAGTCACTGTGCAAGTCTTCCCATGAACACAGTGTGTAAACCTAACATTTCAGAGTGAAGTTAGGGTGAATATGAATAGTTTCAGAGTATTTCAGAAACGATCATGGGTATGTATATAAACGTGTTTTCTCAAAGTTAGCACAAAATTCAAACTAAAGATATTATTAAATAAAACATATACCTGGTGGGAACTGTCATATGGATTAAATCTCATTTTTCTATATGGTAATTCAGACTATCTTTTTGGTTCCTCATGCTCATTTTGCTGCTGACCAGGCAGCAGGGCCTTCCTGAGTGTAGTTATTTAAGCAGGTGTCAGTTAGAGAAGATCATAGAGAGTAGGGTTTCTTCCTTATGCCTGTATTATTCCTTACTGGAGAATCACCCCTCATTAGCAGCTATTTAAGGAGCAGAGGTTTGCTGTAAAAGAAATTGATAAACAGAGGCTGACCTGCTGGGTGAGAAATTTTAACTTCTGCAGTGCAAGTTTTCGGTATATGTGTTTGTTTTGTTTGTGGGTTTGTTTGTTTTTTGCTTTATTTTTCCTCAGTGAACTCAACATGTATGTGAAATGCAAACATATTACCTCTGGGATCACACACACACACACATTTTATCTCTCTCTCTTTCTCTTTCTCTCTCTCTCTCTCTGTCTGTCTCTCTCTCTCCTGAAGATACATATCTAGATACATATCTAGTGAAATTACAATATGAATAGGGAGATGGTTTTCCTTTTTTGTCCTTTCCTAAGTGGAGGCTTGACAAGGTGAATTAGTATTGGCATGAAAAACAGCCATTTGCACTCTAGTGGGTTAAAGTCCCAGTGGGTGCTAATGAGCATGCCTTCTAGCATTTCCTCATTAGATCCACTTTTTTCTTCCAGTTCTAAGCCCTTTCTATTACTCTAGATTCAATTAATATTAAAATCTTCAGGAACCAGCATTTTCAGAAAAACTCAACAAACTGCAACATCTTTAATGTATTCAATAATACATTGCACAATGACATTCCTTCACAAATAATTCATTTGCCAACTGAAACGCCACATTCTTTGTCTAGCCTATACAATCTTAAAAAAATCACCTACAAAGACACTGCAAACAAAGGGAAGCTTTCCAGAAAGGTGTTGCAGGTAATGTCCATGAGACACATTTTCTGAACCAATAAAAAAGAAATTGTATGTTACCTTTTCATACAGCAATGAAAATAATAAGTAATGACCCCTTCATTTAAAGATAATTGAATACAATGGCCTTGCATAGAACAGGATGGAGCATGAAAAGGGCTAAAACATGCATTGCTTCCAACAAAATTTTATTTTTCTAGTCATTGTTTAGCCAGCGAGCTTACAAAAACAGGGTTTTTCAGGAGGTCATACTAATTGTGCGGCTAACGAGACAAGGATTTGTGGCATTTGGTCAGATTATGAACTTCAGGAATTAACACAAAATTTTTCTGTATTTCTAGTTGTTAGCTTGTCGGTTTGTTTTGTTTTCTTTTTTTGTTTGTTTTCATGGAAGGGCATGAAAAACCTTAATGGTCTGGACAATGTCTTAAATTTCTTAATCTGTGTCAATGGACATCACTTTTAAGAGTTAAGCTGCTAATCTAGAGGTTGGTCCTCTCTGACAGTTCAAATTCACCAGAAACTTTTTAGGAGAAAGCTGAACAACTTCCTCCCATGCAATCTACAACCACAGAAACCAGATGGAGGGTAAGCAGTGAATAAAGTCTGACCCACCTCATTCTCTGACTTCTCAAAACAGAGGAATTTCTGGATTTAGACCAGTATTGATTTTCAAAGAAATTTTACAGATAAAAACAAAAATATCATTCTTGGGGAGTCAGGGAATAAGCAAGATTGACATCCATTTTGGAAGCTGCAAAATTAGTGTTAGTGAAAAGTAGAAGTTCTTTCCATATCACTTACAAATAAAACAGGGTGATTGCAATATCCAAAGTACATTTTTGCAGATTTGTGATGGCATAGGTGTTAGACATAAAAAGAGAACGTGAGGGCACAAGGGAGAGAAATAAAGAAAAGAATTGGTCCCAATAAATGAACAAGCCTTTATTGCACGGTCTGAGAGGGACGCCAAGTGACCCAGCAGCATGGCATGGAGACAGGATCCAAATGGCTCAAAAGGGCTGATTGGGGGGGTTCTTTTTATAGGGGTCTTGAAGAGGACTAAGATGGTACTCCTCAGAATTAGGCGTGTTAATTTAATTAGGTTTTAGCTTTTTTTAGATTTTGTGTTTGTTTGTTTGTTTGTTTGTTTGTTTTCTCATGCTTAGACTTTTATCAGGATCCATTGTCTGGTCTGGTCTTTGATATAACAAGCTCAGGTGTTATTAAGTTTCTCAGGAAGTGATCAAGCTTGAGGGTGGTGGGGCAATTGCCATATTTTTCCTTCAATAAGGAATTTTTGAAAACTTCCTCCAAGTCTAAAGATGGTTATTATCTTTTATACTTGGGTTGAGTATTAATCATTTTAACCTATTACTAACTCTAGTTAAAAGTAAAAATAAAAAATCCATTCTAAAAGTTATGAGTCTTAAATTCAAAAGGATAATTTACTTGCCGTTTCTAGTAAACTGATAGCTAATGGTACAGTCTGATGGAGGAAACACTCAAAACTTTCAAATAACAAAAGCTAGTAACATTACTGAACACAAAGGGTTCTTTCCATAGTCAATTGCCAATAAGACAGATGGATTGCAATTTCCAAAACACTTTATTACACATCTGGGAGACAAGAAAGAATCTTCTCAAAAACTGCGTCCACTGCCTGGTAATCATCATAAGGCTTTATACTTGGGTTAGACTTTGTTAGTTAAAATGACAAGATTTCTACATTTTAAAAGTAGAGTTTACATATGTTGTTCTTCTTTTCATATGCCCTCTAGTTGCTTGCAACCCATAGCATCCCTAGGTACAGCAGTTCTGAACTCTGCCCTGTCCTGAACCAGTCTCACAAATTCTGACACACCAAACTCCATAGCAGTTAGAGTATCAGTCCATCTCATCCAGGGCCTTCCTCTCCTGTGCTGTCCACCCACCCTACAGAGCATGATGTCCTTCTCCAAAAACCAAACTCTCATGGCTATGTGCCCAAAGTACGTGAGATGGAGCTTCAAAATTCTCGCCTCCAAGGAGAAACTTGTTTCACCATCTCCAAGACAAATCTATTTGTTTTCTTGGCAGTTCATGGTATGTTCAGGACTCTTCTCCAGCACCACAATTTGAAGGCATCTATTCTTCTGACATTCTTAGACATTGTCCAGCTCTCTGATGCAGATCAAATAATTGTGAAGACCATGGCCTGGATTAGACACTCTTTCTAGACTGAAATCATTGCTTTTCAGTACTCTGGAGAGGTCTCTGACAGAAGACTGGTCTTTTGAATTCCTGATTACTGATGTTAAAAGAGTTGATTTTGGAGATGAATAAATTGAAATTGTTAATAATCTCAATCTCTTCTGATTTTTCATGGTGCTGCCAATTGGCCCAGTGGTGAGACTCTTTGTCTTCTTTATGTTGATCGAACTTCAAAGCATTTTGAAGACTATAGTCCTTGAACTTCTGCAGCAAGTGCTTCAAATCTTTTTCAGTTTCTCTAAGAAAGGTTGTGTTATCTGCATAATCTAGTTATTGCTGAGTCTTACTACAGTTCTGATGCCAGGTTCCTCCTCATAAAGTTCTGTTTTCTCGAAAGGCCTGTTCTACATTTAGATTGAAAAGTTATGGAGACAGGCTACATCCCTGACACACTCTTTTCTGATTTTTAATCATACAGTGTTTCCCTGTTCTGTTCTGAGGACTGATGCCTGGTCCAATTGTAGGTTTCACAGCAGCACAATCAAGTGTTCTGGGATTCCCATTTTCATCAAGGTTAGCCACAATTAATTGTGATCCACACAGTTAAATACCTTTGCATAGTCAATGAAACACAGACATTCCTCTGATACTCTTAGCTTTCTGCCAAAATCCATCTGACATTAGCAATAATGTATGAAATATTTACCATATAACTGAGAGGAACATTTTTGAAAATTTAAATGATAATCCAGGAAAGATACATTTTCCTTCCTGTTAAGCAGGCACCTTAAAGTGAAATTTACATATTACTGAGACAAATAGCTTCAAGCATGTAAACGCTAATCTACAAAATATGCATTTTCTCTCTAGGTTAATGTTGTTGTGGTGCTGTTATATGCCAACCAGTCGCCTGCAACTCATAGCAACCCTATGTACAACAGCCCCAAATCCTGCTCTATTCTATGCCAATCTTATTGTCTCTGACACTCTCATCCCCATTACCCCAGTTCTGAATTAATCCATCTCGTTGAGGGTCTTTCTCTCTTGAGCTGCCCCTCCACCTCCCCAAGCATGACATCCCTCTCCAAGCAATGTGTCCAAAGAAAGTATGTCAAACAAAGCTTCAGAATCGTTGCCTCCAAAGAGCAGCCTGGTCTCACTCTCTCTAGGACAAACCTGTTTGTTCTTCTAGCAGTCCTTGGTATATTCAATACTCTTCTCCAACACCACATCTCAAAGGCAACAATTCTCCTTCTATCATCCCTAGTCATTGTCCAGCTTTCTGACGAATAGCAATACTAGAAACAATTGCAAAGACTATGGCCTGTATCAGGCACATCTTAGTCTCCAGACTGACATAGTTGCTCTTCAGTACTTTGGAGAGGTGGCCGACTTCAGAACTTTTGGAGAGATGACAGACTTTCCCAATGCAATCTTTTAATTTTCTGGCTGCTGGTACAAAGGGTGTTGATTGTGGAGCCAAACAAACTAAAAGTGTTAACAGTCTCAATCTCTTCACCATCTATCATGATGCTGTCAATTGGTCCAGTGGTAAGAATCTTTATTTTCTTGATATTGAGCTTCAATATTCATATATTCATATATATTCAATAGTCATATTGAAAGCTGAAGCCTTGACCTTCTGTAACAAGCACTTCAAGTCCTCTTCCATTTCAGCAATCAGGATTGTGTCATCTGCATAACACAGATTGTTGATGAGTCTTCTTCCAATCATGTTGCCACATTTCTCTCCACAGAGCCCAGCCTCCTGGACAATCTGTTCTTCATATTGATTGAACAGGGATGGAGATAGGACACATAACTAAACAAAGGAAAAAAAGAATTCTAAGGCAAATTAACTAGTTTTGCATGTTGGAGAAAACTAATATCAGTTTTATAACTATGTTGTTGTTGTTGTTGTTGTTGCTAAGTACTGTCTCATAGAGTCGTAGACAACTCATAGCAACCTTATGAATGATAGACCTGACTTGAACACATATAAATTTTATCATTTCTCTAAGTTCATAGAGTTTCCAGCGGCAAGCTATTTTGGAAGTGGATACCACTCCTGCTTCCAAGCGTGTTTTAATTTGAGAGCTCCATCAGATACTTTGCACCATGAGTAATCATTATTGCTTTTGACACATCAATGTCATGGTTTTTAGCATAATAGCAATCATAAGTTACATTTATACAGCAAATTTGGCAGACAAGTACTATACTATGTAGAAGAATGTTTAACTGAAAACAATTAAAACTAGGCAGAGTACTGCAGGCCCATGGGCCCAAATGCCTCTTTTAAACACGAGGCTAAATCCAATCAGCTCACACCCTATTGTGAACAACAGCTACACCCTAGTCTCAATCTCAGACCACAAAACACACCGTTGCCGAATCCAGTCATTAGTGGGATAATTCTGAATTTATTATTACCACCCCATCACTAAGATGAATTTACTTTCCAGGTAAGCCGACAGTTTAAGGTAGTCTGCATGACTATGTGTTTTTGTTACTGTTATGTGCCACAGAGTTGCCCAAGACTCACAAGCGACACTATGTTCACTAGCTCTGAAAGTTGTCCAATCCTGAGCCAGTCTCACTGTATCTGACATACCTAACTTCATTGTCCCAGTTACTATACACACCTAACTTCATTGTCCCAGTTACTATGTCTACAGAAAAGTTAACAGACAAGGTCTGAGGGAAGAGCAAATGTTAATTAGAATCTTCGACCAGTGTTCAGGACAGTACCATTTGCTGGGGGCTCTGGTGGCCTAGTGGCAAGAAGTTGGTCTGTTATCCCAAAGACACAAGTTTGAGGCTACAAGCTGCTCCATGGGAAAAAGATGGGCAATCTCCTCTCGTGTAATTAACTGCCTCTGAAAATCCATTGGAGAGTCAGCTATATATCAGTTCCAACTCTATGGCACAACAGCAACCAGAAATAAGAAGGAACACTCGTGGCTTGGTATATTATTACATGTAGAGCCACTTTTAAAAAGTTTACTGGTTCTAATGCATACAGTGCTGTATGGAAGAAAGGTATCATAATCTCTTCCTTTAAATATTTATAGCCTCATCATCCCTTTGGAGGGTTGTCATAAATGGAACATGACACTGGGTTTACTTTTATTTTGGAAGACAGCAGTGATTCAACATAGTGTTTAGTGTGTGAGGTTGCTAGCCAAAAGGTTAGAAGTTCAAATCTACCAATGGCTTGGAAAGAGAAAGAGGGGCAGTTTCCTCCCAAAAAGGTTTATAGCTTCTTGTAACTAAATGGACGTTCCTTATGAGTTGGAATTAATTCAATGAAAATGAGTTTTATTTGAGTTTAATCTGTGCTTTATGATATGGACAAAACACGAAAAATCAGTAAATTAAGTACAATAGTTATAGATCAAGAGAATTATTCAGATTGACTTTTTAATTTGGATTTCCAATATGCTATTAGACCTATCCTAGAATTAGTTGTTGTTATGTGCAATCTTATTGACTATGAGTTGAAGTGGTCCTATGAACAACAAATCTGAGACTTGCTCTCTCCTGTGCCATCCTTATGATCTCTGTTTTGCTAGAACCCATTGTTACAGTCATTGTGATATTTCATTTTGTTGAACGTCTTCCTCTCTTTCTCTGACTTTCCATCTTTCCAATAGGATGTCTCTCTTCAAAGACAGCCTCTCCTGAAAAATCTACCCAAAATTGGAAGAGTACATGGATATTAATTAATTTTTTTTGTTTTTTTATCCTTGACTATTTTGCTTTTGTATAGGAGAAAAATAAAGAGACAGTCATGATAATAATCATCCTCCAAAGTCAAATAGAATTGGTGTAAATTTCATCTTGCTTGGATCCACAGTCAGTACTAGCAATCAAGAGATCAGGAAATATATGATGTAGGGAAAGTCTGCTGTCAAAAACCTTTCCAAATTAATGAAGAACAATGATGTCAGTTTAAAAACTAAGATACACCTCATTTAAATCACAGTCTTTCTAATCACCTGTTCTGCATCTGAGAACTGAAAAATGAACAAAACTGACAGAAAAATAATTGATACATTTGTGTTATGGTCTTGGAATGCCAAAACAACAAACAGATATGTCTTGGAGAAAGGAATGCTAGAATATTCCTTGGATACAAAGATGATGAAATCTTAGTCTCACGTGTTTTGGACATGTTGTTAGTATATGCTCTCCAAAAGAGACATCATATTTGGAAAGGTGGAATGTCAACAAAAGAGAAGAAGGTTCCAGATGAGATATAGTAACACAATATTTAAAAAATGGGCTCACATGTGTCATTCTTGGGTTTGCTATTCATCACATTTGACTCAACAACTCTGAACAACTTAACAAAAGCAGTACCTTCCTTTTATAAAAATGTTCTCTTCCTGTGTTTTTTTTTCCTATGAGAAATCTTATCAAGTATCTATTCATATTTATGGTTGAATTAAACAAAGTAACTTTATATAGTGATTATACTTATATATAGTTCTATCGCTAATATATAATCCCTTCATAGAAAATATGGGATATGGGATTTATATAAAATTAATTCTATGGTTTATATCTTAAACTCTTTCTGTCCACTGATATGGTAGTTAAGAAGTAATAATTAGCATATTCTCTCAGCAAATATTCTCAATGAGCATTAACTTTAGGCATATACCTGAGATTATAACAGTGAATAAAAGAAACACCTGTCTTTGTAAAATTACAATTTGGGCTAATAATATTATTGTAACAAAATCGGAAGTAAATATTATAGAATATGTGATGATAGATATTTCTCTAGAAAATAAAATCTAATTTTACATCAACTCTTCTACAAAAAATCATTTACTATAAATTTTAAGATTATCATAAAATATTTTTCAGAAAAATGTCAGTGTTGTATAAACTAGTCTTTATAAGTCAAGCAAGTATCCTAGTCTTGATTTCAATCATATGTAGCATTACATGACATTAATAACAGCATCAAGAGATTCAAATCAATGACAATATAGCCTGCGAGTAAGTAAGAAACACCTCTAAAAGGCATTTCTTCCCTGAGAAATATCTGTGATAGGTTGGGGATTTCTTTTTTTCATTTTGGGATGTTGTTGTGTTTTTGCTCAGAAAAATGAAGATGGTTAGAAATGAAGTCCTCTATTATTACTGGTTTCAATGTCTTTAACATTGTTTACATATTATAAATTATAGCAATGAAGATAGAGATAAGCACGATACCTTCATGATTCAATGTAGTATTTTGAAATACAAATTACTATGTCTTATTATAAGTATAGAGTTTTACCATAGCAGAAACACGTGTGGGTAGACACTTTTGAA
Organism: Elephantulus edwardii; assembly: GCF_000299155.1. Taxonomy (NCBI): domain Eukaryota; kingdom Metazoa; phylum Chordata; class Mammalia; order Macroscelidea; family Macroscelididae; genus Elephantulus; species Elephantulus edwardii. Next base: position 6,630,159 of record NW_006399857.1, read on the forward strand.
ATATTTTAGCTGAGACTGTAATAAGAGAATTTAGATAATTCCTCCAAGCAATCTTAATATGTCACATCTGAAATAAGTTTTGTGAATGTGTTTGAGAAGAGTGAGCTAAGAATACACTAGCTAAAGCATTAAAATGCAAACTTTCAAAGTCAAGAGCCTAAGTTTTCTGTTTGTTCTGGTACTTCCTAAAACAAATTTATACTTCAGAGCATACTATAGACAGGACCATTTGACTTATCATCCCTAAACTTCCTTTAAGACAAAAAACCAAACAAAGTATGTCAGTAGATTTTTAGTGCCAGGTGCATGAAGAAATCTATATTGGAAAAAACGATATTTAAATCAAGGCAACTCAGAGAACAAAATTAAATTATTGCATCCAAATAATACTTGCATGTTTACTTTCATATAGCAACAATTTTTCTGTCCAGAAGAACTACTTTAATTTTTAATTCCTAAAATGACCTCAACATAATTTAAAGAATAAATAAATCTCTGCATTAGGTTTTATGAAGCCAGAAACAAAAAAAGCAGTCAGAAAAATGAATACATCCAGCCTATATCTATGATGAAAATTCTAGCTTTGATTCAGATTCACCTTTTTCAAGTTTATATCAATATAAATGGAAAAAATAAAGGTGCAAGTGAGAATGGTTTTAGGTATAACTCAATTTAAATAACTAAGAAATTTAGAGCATTCTAGCATGAATATTAGTACCAAATGAACATATAAAGATGATAAAGTAAAAAAAAGTTGCTCTTATTCACATAAAAAAATAAAAGGTTATGGGATTTCTTTTTTTAATTATTAATTGTATTTTATTATTTTTGTGTTCATAGTGAGTCACTGTATCGAAAAGAATTGGAAGACACAGAAGAATTTCATCAAACAATATACGAGCAAGAGCCTATGGTGATGAAAGAAGAAGTTCAGGCTGCTTTGAAGGACATAGCAAAAAATAAGGCTCCAGAAATAGATGGTATACCAATTGACATATTTCAGTTAACAGATGCTGCCCTGGACGTGCTCACCAAGTTGTGCCAAGAAA
>NW_006399857.1:6633992-6656710 GCF_000299155.1 Elephantulus edwardii
TGTAGTTTCCACACTCAGTTGGGTCACCCTTCTTTGGAATGGGAATAAATATAGATCTCTTCTTGTCAGTTGGCCAAGTGGTTGTTCTCCAGATTTCTTGGCACAACTTGGTGAGCACATCTAGGGCAGCATCTGTTAGCTGAAATTTCTCAAAACCACAGATACGCGCCATCAGGATTAGTTGAAGATCTATCAACAATCTGCGTTATGCAGATGACACAACTTTGCTTGCTGAAACTGAGGAGGACTTAAAGTGCTTGCTGCTGAGGGTCAGGGACTGCAGCCTTCAATATCGATTGAGGCTCAATGTCAAGAAGAAAAAGATTCTCACCGCTGGACCAATTGGAAAATCAGGATGGATGGTGGAGAGATTGAGATTGTTCACCGATTTAGTCTGCTTGGCTCCACAATGAACACTCTTGGCACCAGCAGCCAGGAAATTAAAAGGTGCATTGCCATGGGAAATTCTGCTCTTAGAGACCTCTCTAAAGTACTGAAAAGCAACTGTGTGTCTCTGAAGACTAAGGTGCATCTGGTGGAGGCCATGGTCTTTGCAATCACGTGTTATGCATCAGAGAGCTGTACAATGACCAGAGTGGAAAGAAGGAGAAATGATGCTTTTGAGCTTTGGTGTTGGAGAAGAGTGCTGAGGGTACCATGGACTGCCAAGAAAACAAACAGATTCATCTTGGAGAGGGTTAAATGAGGCTGCTCCTTAGAGGCAAAGATTCTGAGACTTCATCTGACGTACTTTGGTCATGTTGTAAGGAGAGACGGGTCCTTGGAGAGGGACATCATGCTTGGAAGGGTGGAGGGCAGGTGCAGGAGGGGAAGGCTCTCAGTGACTGGGAATTGGGATGAGTGTGTCGGAGACAATGAGATAGGCACAGGACAGAGCAGAGTTTAGAGCTGTTGTACATAGGGTCGCTGTGAGTCGCAAGTGACTCAACAACACATAACAACAAAAACAACAAAACCACAGGCCAAAAGATATGCTTCTTTGATATGTTTTCCAAGAAGTTTTACAGGTATTTGTGTTTGAAATCTTTGTTGTCATTGTTGGTATGTGCTGTCTAGTAGCCTGTGACTAATAACAAGCCTATATACAAGAGCTCTGACATCTGTCCTGTCCTGAGCAAGTATTACTGACTCTGATACACCTACACCCATTAACCTAGTTACTATATCAGTCCATCTCAATTGAGGACTTCTTCTCCTGCATGGTCCCTCCTCCCTTCTGAGCATGATGTCCTTCTCCAAGGATCGGTCTCTTCTGGCCACATGCCCAAAATATGGGAGAGGGAGCATCAAAATCCTAGCCATCAAGGAGAAGTTTGGTTTCACCCTTTCCTAGACAGACCTATTTGTTTTCTTGGCAGTCAAGACTCTGAAATTATACTTCAGAAAATCACTCTAACTGGTTTCACTACCGTGCAACCAACAAACTCTAGGGTTAAATTTCCTATTTTGATTGGAGCCCAATAACAGGTAAACAATTTTTAAAAAATAAAAGTGTATTATGGGAAACCATATCTGTAAGAAAAACAATTGAGTCCTAAGTCCAGCTGGTTATTTTTTTTTTAAAGCATAGAATTTAGACTTCTATCTTAGTTCTGGACCACTAAAGAGCTACCAAGAAGCTCTGGTGGCCAAGTGACAAGACACTGCACCGCAATCCCGAAGGCACAAGATTCAAGGCCACAGCTGCTGCACGGGAGAAGGATGAGCAATAACCTCCAGTGCAATTAACTGCTTCTGAAAACCTGCCAGGGTGTCAGTTATGGGTCAGTCCCCACTCCACAGAACACAATAACAACAAAGACATAACCGTTTTCCTCTCATAGTTGGAGGAAGACTGAGTATTGTGAAAGAGCTCACATAATCTTCAACCATTTTATGTAGCAATTAGACATTGAGTTGCGTTTGGATATAATTCTTTTTGAATTTTCTAAATTGAGAGAATAGTATATAAAGAATAGACAATTTCTAGTAATTTCCATGTTGCTGCTAGTGCTATCTGTTAATAAGCCAATTCATTAAAATCCTACATGACAAAGTAGAACTGTGCTACAGGATTTCATAAAAAGTTCGGGTGGCCTAATGGTAAGGAATTGTGCTGCCAATCCTGTGGTACAGCTTTTGAATCTGCCAGCGTCTCGAAGGGAGAGATATGGGCAACCACCTCTCGTGGGATTAATTCACTCTGAAAACCCACTGGAAGATCAGCTATGAGCTTGTTCCCATTCAACAGTCCATAAAACATCACAGAATTTTCTAGTCTATAAACTACATTGGCCAGAGTGCTAGGTCTTCCACCCTACCCCGGACTGATTAGACTGTAATTTCCATCAAACTCACTTGTTGTTGTTGAGATGAAACTGACTCAGCTGATCCTCCAGTAGGTTTTTAGAGGCTGCGTATCTTTATTTTATGGGAAGAGATAGCTTTTCTTCCTTGGAGTGGCTAGTGGATTTGAATGCCAGAGAGATAACACATCTAGGTTAACAACACCATTTTCTATGGCATATCCCACCCAATTATCTCTGTATTGCTGTTGTTACATGCCATCGAGTCAGAACCAATTCATAACTGAGCTGCAATAGGTTTTCAGAGGCAGTAAATGGCACCAGAAGAGATGGCCATCCTTCCGCCATGGAGGAGCTAGTGAATTTAAATTGTATGCCTTTATAATTTCAACACAGCTTCTTCTCATTGTTGTTGTTGTGTGCCATCGAGTCACCTATGACTCATAGCAATCCCATGTACAACAGTTCTAGACCCTGCTCTATCCTGTGCCAGTCTCACTGTATCTGACATACTTGCTCTGATTACCCCAGTCACTGAATCAATCCTTCTCGTAGATGGTCTTCCTCTCCTATGCTGCCTCTCCACACTCCAAAGCATGACATCACTCACCGAGGATTGGTCTCTCCTTACAGCATGTCCAAAGTATGTCAGACAAAGCTTCAGAATCCTTGCCTCCAAGGAGCAGCCCGGATTAACCCTCTCTAGGGTAAACCTGTTCTTTTTCTTAGCAGTCCAAAAATTTTATCCTTCTGAGGTATATTCAATATTCTTCTCCAACACCACAGCTCAAATGTATCAATTCTCCTTCTATCATTCCTTGTCATTGCCCAGCTCTTTGACCCATAGCGAGTGATTGCAGAAACCATGGACTGTATCAGGCACACCTTGTGACATCATTTCTCTTAAGTACTTTGGAGAGGTCTCTAACAACAGAATCTCCATTGCAATACGTCTTTTGATTTCCTGGCTGCTGGTGCCAAGAGTGTTGATTGTAGAGCCAACCAAACTAAAGCTGTTAACAGTCTCAATCTCTTTACCATCCATCATGGTGCTGCCAATTGGCCCAGGGGTAAGAATCTTTCTTTTCTTGATATTAAGCCTCAATCCATATTGAAGGCTATATTCCTTGACCTTCTGCAGCAAGTGTTTCAGGTTCTTCTCAGTATCAGCAATCTCAACATTAGTGATACAAAATAAGGAACTTGTATTTTATAAAAAAATATTAACAAAGGAATAGCTCTAGCAGAAGTATACTTTTTGTAGTTTAAACTATTGGGAGTTCTGGTGATCTAGTGGGTAGATATGTTGTACTGATAACCCAAAAGTGGGCTGTTAAAATCTACCAGTTGCTTTAAAAGAGAAAGATGAGCAATATCCTTCCATGTAATTTACATTTTCTGAATGTCCACTGGAGCATCAGCTATGAGTTGATTCCAACTCATAGGCAATAACAATTAATTGAGTTGAGCTTAAACTATAAAAAAATACACAATTTCATACATTGGTTTAAAAATAAAAAAAGTAGTTGATTTATGGACAGATAAAAATCCAGTCCAAAAATTTTCTACATAAAATACAAGAATGCTCATGTGTGGGATGAAAAAAGGATTAAATGTAACCTTTTCTATAAAACTCTCTGCACAAACTGCCCCAAAACGTGTTAAATTAAAATGAAAGTAGGCCCAGCTGCACAGCTTCAAGAATCTAGATTAAAGGGAAAATGAATCAAGAAAGCTATTAACATCTGCACAAGTGAAGGCAGTAATCCTACTGGGGCAGTAATAAGGATGGAAATGACAATAAGGGCACTCTATTGTGAAGTGCCAGCGACAAGCCTGGCATTTTACCTTCATTATCTCAAATCCTTAACAACAGTCTCACAAGGTGGCTAATATGATCTCAATTTCACTGAAAGAGAAACTGAGACTAACAGAGGGTGACTTATTTACCCAAGGCTATGTAAATAGCAAAATGTAAACCAGGTTGAATTTCAGTTTCGTTAAGATCTGGACAAGGAATCTTTCCCTTACAAAAAATCATCTTCCTTATAGAACGAAGAGATAAAAAGGTGTTAAAAGGAATTGGAGGGTGCATAGTGGGTGACTTTCAGAGCGGTTGTGGGAAAAGAAATGAAAATCAAAAAGACTAACACAAAATAGAGACCAGATGAGAAAGAAAACGAGAAAGGTGGCATGAGATTTTTCCTAAACTTCTCAATAACAAAAATAAAGATGGAAGGCAAAACAAGAGAGAAAATAAATACAGAAAAAAAAGAAAACCTGCAGAGAAAAATAAGCAAAGATTTCATTACATACAGATATAAAATCTAAAAAAAATAAAATAATTCTGAATACTAAAGAGAAAAAGGAAAAGAAAGTTAAAGGAAGTCATAAGCAACGATGAGAAGGTTGAGAAGAAGGAGGAAGAAGAAGGAGCCAAAGAAGAAGAGGAGAAACAGAAGAAATAATAGATGAAAATAAAGGGATAGGGAGTGGAGGTGGCATTGGAGGGAGGAAAAGGAAGAATCAAAATAATTTTTTAAAATGACTTTGTGTTAAAATAAAATAAAAGGAAACCAAGAGATACTCATATACACACGTGCATATATGTAAATGTGCACATGAATGTGTATCACTCATTGGTTGGCCAAAATAATAATTTCACAAGTTACAGGGGGAATATATTCAATTTACATATAATGATAAATACCAGATATTCAGAGAGCAATGAGTATACAGAGATTGCTGATGGCTTAGTGGTAAGAAGTCGTACTGTCAATCAAAAGGACAACAGTATAAATCCACCAGTTGCTGTGAGGGAGAAAGAGTCAATCTCTTCCTGTGCAATTTAAAGCCTCTGAAAACCTACTGGAAGGGCTCTATGAGGAGAATTGTAGCATCAGCATTGATGGAAGATATATCAATACTGTGTTATACAGATGACACAACCCTGCTTGCTGAAACTGAGGAATACCTAAAGCACTTGCTTCAGAGGTTCAAGGAGTGGAGCTTTCAAAATGTATTGAGGCTCAATATCAAGAAGACAAGGATTCTTACCACTGGACCAGTTGGCAGCATCAGAATGGATGGTGAAGAGATTGAGATTGTTCACAGCTTTAGTTTGCTTGGCTCTACAGTCAACACTCTTGGCACCAGCAGCCAGGAAATTCAAAGACGTATTGCCATGAGAAAGTCTGCTATTAGGGACCTCTCCAAAGTACTGAAGAGCAATGATGTGTCTCTGGAGACTAAGGTGCATCTGATACAGGCCATGGTATTTGAAATCATTTGTTATGTGTTAGAGAGCTGGACAATGACTAGGGAAGATAGAAGGAGAATTGATGCCTTTGAGCTGTGATGCTGGGGAAGACTATTGAATATACCATAGATTGCTAAGAAAATGAACTGGTTATCCTGGAGAGGCTTAAACAGGGCTGCTCCTTGGAGGCAAGGATACTGAAGCTTTTTCTAACATGCTTTGGACATGTTGCAAGAAGGGACCAGCCCTTGGAGAGGGACATTATGCTTGGGAGGGTGGAGAGACAGTGCATGAGAGGAAGACCCTTTATGAGGTGGATTGATTCAGTGACTGGATAATCAGGTTGGCTGTGTCAGAGAAGATGCAATGGGCACAGGACAGAGCATCGTTTAGGGATGTTGTACATAGGGTCGCTATGAGTTGCAAGCAACTCGACAGCACATAACAACAACAACAATACCGTGCAGTTGGTGCATCAAATTTGACCAACGTAATGTCTTCTTGATCTACTCTGCCTTTAATCAATATATGATGCAATTCCTTATCTTTTGTGGTGGTTTTCATTCTTAAGAATAGTTTATCAGAGATCAGAATTGCCACTCCTGCTTCTCTGTGTTTGCGATTTCCTTGTTATATTTTTTTACCCAGCTTTGATTTTGAGTCAGTCTTTGTCCATTTGTCAGATGTGTTTCCTATATGCAACATATTCTTGGGTTTTTGGCACATTTAGTCTATTCACATTAAGTGATTATTGTCAGGTTAGATTTACCATAGCAATTTTGCTGTGTTCCTTTTTCTGTTGTTTTTTGTTACTATGGTCCATCCATTTTCCATTGGCATCTCCATGTGAAGGACTTCACTTAAAATTTCTGGTAGTTTTGGTCTTCTTTTCACAAATTCTTTAAGGTTTTGTTTGTTCATTTTTTCTGCAAAGGTTCTAATTTTTTCTTCATATTTGATGGAGAGTTTGCTAGGTATAAGGTTCTTCCCTGGAAATTGGTGGTTTTTTTTCCAACATTTTTTATATGTCATCTCATTGTCTTCTTGCTCACATAGTTTCTGCTGAGAAATCAGAATTTAATTATCTCCCCTTTGTAGGTCACTGTTTTTCTCATGCTGCTTTTAATATTCTATTTTTTTAATTTAGAGAATTTGACTATGATATACCTTGATGTTTTTCTTTTTGGTTCTACTCTATTTAGTGTTTGCTGTGCTTCTTTAATGTGGATTTCCCCACTCTTCATAATTACTGATAGGTTTTCTTCTAGTAATTCTTCCACAATTTTCTCATTGACTTCCCTGTCACTCTTCTGTTCTGGAATTCAAATCATACCTCTGTTGTTCCTTTTGACATCATTGCTCATGATTCTAAGGTTTTCTTCTTTTATTAATGTCTCATCTCTGAGTTTTCTTCTAATACATTTCCAGTGAGACTCTTGTCTTCCAGCTCTCTCTCTGTTCCATCTCATCATTTCTATTTTTTGTCCAAAATGGATCTCAGAATAAACTCTGAATATTCCACTGGAGCACATAGAAGCCAAAGCACAAGGAAGAATTCAAGATACTAGATAGCTGAACAGAAGATTTCAAAATGCAGTGCAGAATGACAAAGTAAAATATTACAATGAAATGGGCAAGGAGCTGGAAACAGAAAATCAACAGGGCTGAACTCGCTCAGCATTTCTTAAGCTCAAGGAACTGAAGAACAAATTCAAACTTTGAGTTGCTATAATCAAGGATTCTTTGGGCAGAATATTAAATGATCCAGGAAGTATTAAAAGAAGATGGAAAGAATATAGTGAGTCATTGTATCGAAAGGAATTGGCAGACACAGAAGAATTTAATGAGACAACATATGAGCCAGAACCTCTGGCGAAGAAGGAAGAAGTTCAAGCTTCTTTGAAAGAAATAACAAAAAATAAGGCCCCAGGAATAGATGGTATACTAATTGACATATTTCAGCTAACAGATGCTGTCCTGGACTTGCTCACTATGTTGTGTCAAGAAATCTGAAGAAGAACCACTTGGCCCATTCCAGAAAAAGTTGATCCCACAGAGTGTAGAAACTATAGAACAATATCGTTGATTTCACATGCAAGCAAGATTCTGCTGAAGATTATCCAAAAATCACTGAAACAGCACATCAGCAGAGAATTGCCAGAAGTGCAGGCTGGGTTTAGAGGGGTCATGGTACTAGGGATATTGTAGCTAATGTTAGATTGATCTTGGATGAAAGCAGGGCGTAGCAGAGGAATGTTTATCTGTGCTTCATTGATTATGCAAGGACATTTGACTGTGTGGACCATAACAAACTGTGGCTGACTCTGAAAAGAACGGGAGTCTCAGAACACTTGATGGTGCTAACACAAAACCAAGAGGCTGTTGTCAGAACAGATCAAAGAAACACTGCATGGTTCAAAATTGGAAAGGGCGTGTGCCAGGGATGTGTCCTGTCTCCATAACTTTTCAACCAGTATGCAGAACAGTTCATCCGGGAGGCGGGGCTCTACGAGGAGAAACATGGTGTTAGGATTGGTGGACGATCTATCAACAATCTGCGTTATGCAGATGACACAACGCTGCTTGCTGAAACTGAGGAGAACCTGAAGCACTTGATGCTGAGGGTCAAGGACTGCAACCTTCAATATGGATTGAGGCTCAATGTCAAGAAGACAAAGATTCTCACCACTGGACCAATTGGCAGCATCAGGATGGATGGTGAGAGATTGAGATTGTTTACCGATTTAGTCGGCTTGGCTCCACAATGAACACTCTTGCCACCAGCAGCCAGGAAAATAAAAAAAAGTATTTCTATGGGAAAATCTGCTGTTAGGGACCTCCCTAAAGTACTGAAGAACAACAGTGTCTCTGTGGAGATTACAGTGCATCTGATACAGGCCATGGTCTTTGCAATCACTTCTTATGCATCAGAGAGTTGGACAATGACTAAGGAGGCCAGAAAGAGAATTGATGCCTTTGAGTTTTGGTGTTGGAGAAGAGCATGGACTGCTAATAAAACAAACAGATGCAGCCTAGAGAGGGTTAAACCAGGCTCCTCCTTGGAGACAAGGATTCTAAGGCTTTGTCAGACATACTTTGGTCATGCTGTAAGGAGAGACTGGTCCTTAGATAAGGACATCATGCTTGGGAGGGTGGAGGGCAGGTGCAGGTGGGGAAGACCCTCAATGAGGTAGATTGATTCAGTGACTGGGGTAATCGGGATGAGTGTGTAAGAGACAATAAGGTTGGCACAGGACAGAACAGAGTTTAGGGCTGTTGTACATATTGAACTCTGTTCTATAACTAACATCATTTCTGTACAGAACTCTGTTCTATAACTAACATAATTTCTGTACATTTATACAGTTTAGAGAGTTTGTAGAATTTAGAAGGTTTGTAGAGTTTCCAGAGTCAACCAATTTAGGAAGTGCATGCCACTTCTGCTCCCCAGTGTAAATTAATCTGAAAGCTCATCTAAATATTGTACATATGGCTAACCATTATGGTATTTGACAAGATCCTGCTGGATTTTAAGCCACACCTTTGAACAGACTTTACCCGAGGCAAAGGCTCAAGGACACCTGCTCATGGGGGAAAGGAGCAGTAATACACATCAAACACGATCCCTCAAAAAACACAACCCCCAAAACTTCCCTGACATGACCATCAGGACTTCCACTCAGGTTCAGCAAATGGCCTAACTATATCTATTTCTTTCTTTCATCTTCTGTATTTTCTTTTATAGCTGTTCAAGGTTTTTATTCAAGATTTATTCTGGATCACTGTTTTTCTGTGGTATTTGCTCTCCTAATGGTTTTCATTGTTTCTTCATTATATTCTGTAGCTGTTCAAACAAGTCCATACCAACATTATTTCTTCTGGTTCTCTCTTTCTGGGGTATTCATCGGGTCTCCTTTTATAGGAGAAGGGTTATTTTGTTTTGTTTTGTTTTTTTCTTGAGGACTGAGGTAGACTGGTGTTTTCTTGACATTATGTATACTTTTATTAGCAGATCTTATGTTGTTGTAACTATATAATGTCTCAGGGTATGGTAGTGTTTTGTGAAGGACCTGTATATTGGTGTTCCCCTCTGTGAACGTCTCCCTGAAGCAGTATGGCTGTTTCCCTCCAGAAACTGCAGCTGCACCTGCCTTTTATGCTTCATCTCAAGAAATCTCAGGTGATGTAGTTAGACAGCGATGCTCAAGGACAAATTACCCGTGGTATTGGTGCTCCTGGCACAGGACAGCAGGGTAGCAGCAGGCCAATCTAATCTCCACAAGGTGAGCTGATCTTGTCTAGTACATGGGCATGCAGCAGGTCATATTTTATTGACAGGTCATGCTGAATAGGAAGTAATTTAAAGCATCATTGCTTCAAACAGGCATGCTTAGTCTTTAGATTGCTATTGTTGCTCTTTGTTGTTATGTACTTTTGAGTGCACTACAACTCATAGTGACCCTTTGAACAATGCATCCAATCCCTTCTCTCTCCTTTACCCTCCTCATCATATGTGATATATTTAAGTGTATTGTTCCAGTCACCCTGTCAATCCATCTTTTTTGGGCTCTTTCTCTGTTATGCTGACCCTCCATCTTTCCAAACATGCCCAAAGTATGTGAAATAAAGCTTCATTATCATTGCCTTCAAAGAAGACTCTGGTTCGCACTTTCTTCAAGATATATTTCTTTGTTGTTTTGGCATTCCATGGGATATTCAATTTTCTTCTTCACGACCACAGCTCAGAGGTATCAATACTTCTTCTGTCATTCTTATTAAGAGTTCATTGCACAGCAGTGCATTGCATTGTACAGCAAGCAATTGAAAGGCTATGGCTTTGATCAGCTGCGCCTTAGTCTTTAAGCAGATATCAATGCTCTTATGCAAAGAAAATGTTTCTGAGAGTAATTTTTCTCTTTGTGTGTATGTGTTTGTTTTTCCTGTTGTGTATCATCAAGTCAGATCTGACTGATACAGGGAGAGATGGCACCTCCTTATCTAGCAGAGTATCTGGTGGATTTGAACCTCAAGTCTTCGGGATTACAGTGCAGCTTCTTGCCACTAGGCCAACGGAGCTCTCTGGAGTAAATTTTTTTTATGTAACAATATTCTTTTTAGTTCTTTACTGCTAGTACCAAGGATGTTAATTGTGGATCCAAGTAATTTTTGTAATTTTTTTATTATTATTGTACTAATTTATTTACAAAATTTGAATACAATGCTTTCCAGAACAAATTTTTCCAATTTACCTTACCCCTCATGAAATCGTACAATCCTATGATTAATCCCCCCTCCTCCTGCACTTACTCTTGGATACTTATACTCATTCTACAATAATGGTTTTATACAATATTTTCCTCATGGGACTGAGTTGGTTCACTCAGCATAACACTCTCCAGCACCTTCAAAGTTAGATAATAATTTGCAAAATCACTAGTCTTGCACACTATATAGTATTCCATTGTGTCAATGTACCATAATGTCTTAATTCACTCTTTTGTGGCTGGACATCTGGGTGGTTTCCATGTTCTTGCAATTGTGAATAATGCTGCTATGAACATTGGCGTACATGGCTTTGTTTGTACCTCAGTTCACATTTTTTCAGGGTATATTCCAAGTAGTGGAATAGCTAAGTCGATGGAATTTCTACGTTCAGCTTTTTGAGGAAGCACCAAACTACGTTCCAGAATGCTTGTAGCATTTTATAGCCCCACTAACAATGTATAAGAGTTCCTTTCTCGCCTCATCTTCTTCAACTACGTTCCAGAATGCTTGTACCATTTTATAGCCCCACTAACAATGTATAAGAGTTCCTTTCTCACCACATCTTCTTCAGTGTTTATTACTTGCTGCCCTGTTAAACTTTCCACTGTGACTGGAGTGAGCTGGTACCTCATTGTGGTTTTGATTTGCATCTCTCCTATTGCCAGTGGTTTGGAGCATTTCTTCATGTGTCTGCTTGCTATTCGAATATCTTCCTCTGCAAAAATTCCCATTTTGTAATCAGATTATCAGGCTTTTTTGTGGAGGCCCAGGAGTATTCTGTAGACTTTTGTTATGAGACTCTTGTCTGAGATGGTATAACCAAATGTTTGTTTCCAGGTAGTAGGTTTTCTTTTGACTCTTTTGGGAAAAGGTTTTAATGCACACATTCGTTTAATTTTTTGAAGGTCTCATTCATCAATTTTATCTTCTTCAGATTGTATATTTCTGGCTGTATTTGGCAGTCTCTTTATACCTTGGATTAGCATTTCTAAGCTTGATCCCAGTTTGTCTCTTACGAGCTTTATTGTTTTGGGGTTACTTCCAGGTCTCTGACTCACCTTGAATTGATTTTTGTTTATGGTGTAAGATGTGGATCCTGTTTCAGCCTCCTTCAAGTGGAAGTCCAGTTTTGCCAGCACCATTTGTTGAAGAGGTGGTTGTTTCTCCATTTGACGGCTTTGAGTCCCTTGTTGAATATCATTTGACCATAGATAGCTGAGTCTTTTTCTGGATTCTCAATTATGTTTCATTGGTCTACGTGTCTGCCATTGTACCAGTACCATCCTGTTTCGATTACTACTGCTGTGTGGTAGGTTTTTGCGGTCAGAAAGTGTTATGTCTCCCATCTCATTTTTCTTTCTCAGAAGTATTTTGATTATGTGGGCTCTCTTACCTCTCCAAATAAATTTGACCTTTTCCCTTTCAATCTCCTTGAGAAGTGAATTTGGTATCTGTATTGAGATTGCAATGAACATGTAGATTGGTCTTTGTAGGGTTGTAGTTTTCATGATTTTGAGCTTTCTATCCATGAACAGGGCACATTTTTCCATTTCTGTAGGTCTATTATTGTGTCTTACAGAAATGTCAATTTTAATAAAAAAAATGAAAGCATATATTTCCAAAGCAACACATACTTTTACTTCTTGAATTTTGCTATCATGAATGTTGATTATGGACCAAAATGAAATAAAATCCTTAGTAACATCAAACTTTTCTTGAGTGCCTTTTAGGCTAGTGGTGAGGATTTTTATCTTCTTGATATAATCCATATGGATATAATTCAATATGTCCATGTTTGAGGAATCATAATATTCTATGTAAGATTTTTTCAAGACCATCTAAAGAGATTTAGAAAATGTGATCTCACTGAAATAAGTGACTTCAAAGAGGAATCATTCAGGTTGATGAGAAGTTATTTAAATAAAAATTGTAAGAGTATTTCTTACTAAGTCGTATCTCAGAGATATAAAGAAAATTGTTGTTATTCAGCATGATTGCAGCATTGATTACTGCTGTTGTGTACCATAGAATCAGAACCGACTCATAGTTGACCAATTGGAGGGTTTTCAGAGGCAATTAATTACATGGGAGGAGGTTGCCCATCCATTTCCTGAGGAATAGCTGGTGGCCTCGAATCAATTGTGTGCCTTTGGGATTGCAGTGCAGCTTCTTGCCACCAAGCCACTAGAGCTCCCTGTATCAATTACTGCTGTTGTTGTTGTTGTTCTTGTTAGGTGTCGTTGAGTTGAGAGCACTCATAGAGACCCTATGAACAAAAGATCTGAACCCAGTCCTTTCCTCACCCTCATCCTTCCATCAACAACATGAGCCTATAGCAGCAAGTCATCATGTAAATCCACTTGGTTGAGGGTCTTCCTATGCTTCACCAACCCTCCATCCTTTCCAACATTGTCTCCTTCTCCAAGGAATAGTACCTCCTAGCAATATGTCCAAAGTATGCTTTGATTACCAGCAGTGATAAAAAATTCTAGAAAACAAGAGAAAATCAGATTACTAAAGCTTAAATAGGCATGTTACAAATTACACAAATTAAGCACTTCACTACTTACTAGAAGGAAGATAAGCAGTTCAGGCCCACCCAGAGATGCTTCAGAAGACAGGCCTGGCAATCAGTTTCTGAAAGACTACCTTAGATATTCTAAAGCTGAGTTCTGGGTACATACGCAATTTGTCATAAGTAGAAATCCACTATAGAGAATCTAACAACAAAACACGCATACTACTCGCTAGCAAGGCAATTCTGATTCAGAGTGACAGACTTTATGTGTGTCATAGTGAAACTGCTATATTAGGTTTTCAATGGTTAATTTTTCAGAAGCAGATTTTTTGACCATTTTTTACAAAGTGAAAACTTTTTTACAAATTTATAAAAAAAAATTTACAAATCTTCAACTTTTGATTAGCAGACACCTGACTAGTAAATGTAACCATTTACACCAGACTTTAAAATTGCAACAGAAAATCTCTCAACTAGACAGAGCAGGCTTCATAAATTTATAATTTATGCAGTCTCACAGGAACCTGGTCATAAAAAAAAGCCCTTTCTTGCATTAATGCTTAGATGTTGCCACTTTGGGTATTTTAATAATTTTTGACCAAGAGATTCTGAGTTTTCATCTTGTACTAGGTCAAATAAATCACATGGTTAGACTTGCAATCAGAAATTTATTTAGCTACATGAAACAGGAAGCACAATGTCTGGTAAAGCAAGGTACAGGCTTCATTTTCTTTCAAACAAAATAATCTGTTACTAAACAGAGTTGGTACAACTATTCCACAGTTATCAGGGTCTTGGCTTCCTTCTTTGTAGCCTCTCCACCATTTTTATTTAATGATTTCTAACCCCTTGGTCTCATAGATCAAAATGGCTGTTCAATACCTTATATCACAGTTAAATTCCAGGAATATTGGAGAAATGGCAATAACGCACACCTCCTTTCAGTATCAATACCCTTTAAGGAATTATTGTGTATAAAATGTTGAGATAGAAGTAATTTAATTCCCTCAATGGAGTTAGTTTGTAGTCTAAGACTATGAACAAAGAAAATGTATAGGGAAACACAGCTATATTCCCATCTTAATACACTTGAAATGTAGCCATCAGGAAAAACAAACTAAAGAAATATCTGTATCTGTATCTCTATCTGTGTCTGTATCTCTGTCTGTATCTCTATTTCTATCTCTATCTCTATCTATTATCTCTATCTCTCTATATATTTATATATGTATGTATGTACATGTATATGTACATGTATATGTACATGTATATGTATATGTATGTATATGTATATGCACACATTTGATTGAGTAGAAAGGGAAGAGTCTATTGCACCTATAGTTCCAAAGAAAGAATATGGACCTGAGATGAATATTGTAGTTCTTCAGCTCAAGATCATCATTTCACAGAGGAAGGGTATTTTCTGCTAGGAAATAGACTATTTCCTGTTTGGAAACACTGTGCTTCAGCCTCTGAATGACTCCTCTTCTCCTTCATACGTCAGAAAATAATTTATATATGACAGACAATGTGTAAGGCTTTTGAAGATAGAGTGGAAAGCCAGGTAGGCAAGGTCTTGCCTTCCAGAACTTCACAGGAGTAAAACATATTTTTTAGAAATTCATTATCATTGTGCTAAAGCGATAAAAGGGTACATGGGATTCTTTGATCTCTGAGAAGAGATAGATGCACACATAGTGCTACTTCCTATGCACTACTTTCCTACCTTGTACCAGTAAATCAATTACGATATTGTGCCTTAGTTTTTCTGTCTTTGCATGCACATCCAAATTGATAATTTCCAAGCAGAAATCATAGCATATTTCTCTTCAAAGAAGAGAACTCCTTATGAGCACACACTGTGTTTCTTTCTCTTTTTTCTCAAAATCTACTATAACCCCTTGAATTGATGCTGTTGTTGATTTTTAAAAAGTATTTGTACCACCAATCAAATAATTTATTCTACATAATTATTTCATTAGATCTCAAATCTTTCTGTCATCAAATCTGTATTTTCTTATTATCAGTTTTCCTTCTTTACTCGCAACTTTTGCATTCCAGTCACTGATTATGCATCTTGACTTCTTATTATGCGTTTGTTGACTGTGACACATAGCATATCTATGAACAAGGTATCTAAACTGTGCCATATCCTGTGCCATCCTCACTATCTGTAACAACTTTGGGTCCCTTTTTAGAGTCATCATATCAATCCATCAGATTGAGGATCTTCCTCTCTTATGCTGCTTTCCCCCCCTCCAACTATGTTGTCCTTAGCTAAGCACTGGCACCTCCTTACAACATGCCCAAAGTATGTGTGATGGAATTTCACTCAACTTGTCTCCAAGGAGCACCTTGATTTCACTTTCTCCAGGGTGGACTTGTTTGTTCTATTGGCAGCCCATGTGATATTTAGCACTACTCAATTTCTTCATCTCTTGCTTTATTAATAGATTTGAAAAAATAGTTATATTATCAGGCCTTCCTTGATTGTGTGTGGATAATGTCCTATCACCGACAGCATTGTAGTTCAGGATAGATTTTGAAATGGTACTTAGGATGATGAATACGACAACATTCCTCACTAAAATGTATATCTCCTATGTTCAGAATCATTTACCTTTTTCTTAAACAATGTTCTTTATGCTTATAGAACTCTACCTTATTCACTCATTATCTTCAATTCAGTTCTGACTCATAACAATCTTCAATTTGTCATTCCTGGTGTAATAGATAACATGGTTTCCTGATTCAATGTGGCCAATACCCATCCATCCAGCTCACTAAAGCCTAGGATGTTGATATTTATGTCTTCCACTTAATTTTTAAAACATTCACATTTTCCTAGATTCTTGCTTTGTAGATTTCATTCATCAATCTTTGACATTTTTTTGCAGAAGAAAATGAAAAAACAAAGTAGTAAATTGATGAAAGCACAAATATGTAAAAATATTTGTAACACAGAATTACTTTATTGCATATATATCATTCATTCACTTATTGTCATTAAGTCAGAACCAACTCATACATGTTCATACTTCAGGCTTTTAAAGGCTGTAAATAACAAGAAAGGAGATCTTCATTCCTCAGAGCAGCTTGTGGATTACAACTGTCTACCTTTGGGTTGGCAGTGCAGTTTTCAAACCACTAGATCACAAGAGTCTCCTAGCCCATGCCTGATACAGGCCATAGTCTTATAGTCTTTGCAATTGCTTGCTATACATCAGAGAGCTGGACAATGATTAGGGATGATAGAGAATTGATGCCGTGGAGCTGTGGTGCTGGATAAGAGTGTTAAATATATCTTGGACTACTAGGAGAACAAACAGGTTCATCATAGAGAGGGTGAAACCAGGCTACTCCTTGGAGTCAAGGATTCTGAAGCTTTGTCTGACATACTTTGGGCATGTTGCAAGGAGAGACCAGTCTTTGGAGAGGAACATCATGTTTGGAAGAGTGGAGGGACAGGGCAGGAGAGGAAACCCTTAATGAGATGGATTGATTCAGTTATTAGGGTAGTGGGAATAGGTGTGTTGGAGACAGTAAGGTTGGTACAGGATAGAGAAGGGACATAGGGTCCCTGGGAGTTGCAAGCAAATCGACAGCATATAACAACAACAACTACATAGAATGATTCAACACACTGCTCAGTTACAAATGCATAAGGTACTTATTCTGGTACATTGTGTGTGTCAAGACTTCATTCTTGGCCTCATTTTCTGTATCAGTCAGCAATATGAATATCAGTGTCTCAAAATAGTGCTTAAAACATGTTTGTGGGGCATACTGAAGAGGATTTGTTTTTTCTTTTCTTGAAATATCAGGCTGACAGTGTCTATAGTTCAACATAAACTTTCATGTTTAATTATTGGAAGAGAGACATCATGGAAAACCACACATTGACTCTGAACACTTTGCTAGGGAGTGAAACATGTTACTTGCATTCATATTTAATTGGTAATTAATTGGTAGTTCAGAATAGTTAGAATATATATTCTTGCTTCAGAGAGACACATGAAATATAATTTTGAAAAATAGTAAAATTCTACCATATTTTACTGTATTAATATACATCATGCTTCAGCATTATGTTTGCCTTGTCTTCTCATTACTTGTCAACACATCAATTTTTAACATATAGTTTGGTCCTTCAGTTTTAATAGTCCATTAGTCTCTCCTCTCTGACTTAGCTAACAGAAGTTCTTGTTTAATTCTTATAAGTACATGCTTACCTAATTTCAGATTATAACATTGACTCTCATCAGTCTCTGCCCTTTTATCTAGCAATAACTACTGAATAAAATCTGATTCTCAACTCACTGTTCTTTTCCAGAATAAATACTTAAGTATAATAAAAGAGACTGTACGATATTTTGTCACTTTGCATTTAATTATCTTCTTCCTTAGCACAAAAACGGTAGCATTTCCAGCTTTAATGCTTGCAGTTAGACTGAGGCAATGTGATGCAGTTCTTACAAATGAAATATTTGTTGAAAGTAAAATATATTCCCTTTCTGGATTCCCTATATCATATAAACTGAAAATTTGAAGATTTGAAGTAGCTTAAAGTCATCATAAAAGGAAGATTTGGCGATAGGATTCAAAGGAGAGAAAGAATGAAAGAAAAGAATGGAAGAAAGAAGGAAAGAAGGAAAGGAAAGAAAGAAAGAAAAAATAAGAGAAAAAGAAAGTTAAAAACAATCTCAAACCATTGAAAAACCTGGAATACCATTCAACTATGTAGAATGGTTTCCCTGATCAACTCAATTGTTAGGTTATAGGAGACTCCTAGAAACTGTTCATCATTAGAAGACAATCTGACAAAGTTCCTCAAAGGAGAACAGAAAACATGGGAACATAAGTTAAATAAAATAAGTGAAAATAGAAAAAAAGATTTTAAGTGAGACTCTTTAGAGAGATAGAGAGAGTAGGTCTAGTTAGGAGGGAGAGAATAGACACCATCCTGTTCTTTGGCGTGCAGATACATAGATTTGGTACTTTTTTGTTTCTCTCAAACACCTGTGCATTTTGCAATGGTAAGCTTTTTGAATGAGGCCATTGGTTCACATATTCTCAGTTCCTTTAGGTCTGATGGTGGCAGGCTCCAATTAGTTCCTCTCATTGTCTGTTTCCTGATACTTCCTTAATCCATCCTCATCATCTTCCCTTGGTTCTTTCTGATCTCAATCACCAGTACGATCTGGATTTCCTGCCTTTTTATGCTAATGTCATAGAAGCTTTGAAGAACACATTACCATAGACTGGAAGAAACCTGGATACTTGATTTAGAATTTAAGAATAGATTTCAAATAGAGCCATTAAAGCCACAGTGGATGTGATATGGCCAGTAAATTTAGTGATTTTCATTCCATGAAATAATCAGTTCCTATGTTGCTGCAATATTTACAATCCTGTGAAAGTGTGAAAATAATTCAAAAGAAGAAATCAGTGAAAATGATAACACACTTGGGCTTAAAGAAACACTATGTTTATAATTTTATAAAATTAAAAATGGTTAAATATAAAACTAGTAATAATTTGAGATAGTAGTATTTAGTAAAATAGAAAGTAAAATATAAAAAATTAGTTGTAGGGGACCTACGGATTACATAAAATATAAAGTATGTGTTTCTAAAGTTGTTAGATAGTATCATAAAGATATTATTATAATATTATAATTATAGTAGATATTCTGAAAAATTATATTTCTATCTGATTTGTAATATGTACAAAATTAGTTCTGGTTTCAAATTGCTAGAATTATTACTTTTAAATCCTTAAGCCTAGTTGATCACTGACATATTAGAATTATTCTTTCACCCAATTATCTATTATCCAATAGATCCTATCAAAAATCCACTAACTACAGTTAATTTTAAGTCCAGTTTCAAAGAATATGTGATAAAGAGACTCTCAAAGAAATTACAGACAATTGCTGAGCTTGACTCAATTTAGATTGAGTTCAAAATATCTTACTTCTCATTAAAGCCTTCTGGAAGAGCTCATTCCTATTCAATTTTTTTCTTATGATTCCTTTTCTTTGCACCACAATCATATCTCCCCTATACCAGAGCTACTTTAACCTATCTGTTCATGACATAGATTATTTACTTTCTTTCATTAGATAAAACCTATTTATTCAAGAAATATTCTTATTTTATAAATATTTGTTTCTTCTTTATGCCAAAATAACACTTGACTTTTATATCTGTTACTGCATTGAAAATATCATTTTTAGGTTCATATATCATTTCACCCAGGAAAATAAAAATGTTAAATAAAGCTACATCAGAATCTACTACTTGAATTGACCTTGGAGCATTTGCTGCAGAAGATCACAGAATGAGACCTTCAATATGAATTGCATCTCAGCATCAAGAAAATAAAGATCTTCACCACTGCAAAACAATAGATGGAGAAAAGATTAAAGATGTTAACAATTTCATCTTGCCTGAATCCACAATTAGTACTTTTGGCACCAGCAGTGAGGAAATAAAATGGTGAGTTATATTAGGAAAACGCTGCTCTCAGAGATCTCTGCAGAGTCCTCAAGTGCAATGATATAAGTCCATAGACTAAGGTGCACATGATCTAGGCTTTGGTGTTCTCAATTACTTACTCTGCATCTGAGAGCTAGACAATGACTAAGGATGACAGAAGAAAAAATTATGCCTTTGAGTTATGACTCTGGAGAATAGAATTAAACATATTATAGACTGTCATTTTTAATTTGCTGAGCAAATTATCTGAGAAGCTGGACTCTGAAGAAGAGTGTGGCATCAGAATTGGAGAGGTACTCATCAATAAAGTGTATTGTGTAGGTGACACAACCTTGCTTGCAGAAAGTAAGGAGGATCTTAAGCACTCGATGTAGAAGATCAAGAAATGTAGCCTTTGAGATGGACTACGTCTCAATGTCAAGAAGACAAATATTCTGATCATTAGACCAATGGGAAGCATCATAATGGGAGGTGAAGGAGAGGATATTGATGCTTTCAACAGCTTCATCTTATATTGGATCCATGATAACAACCTTGGTACCAACAGTCAGGAAATAAGAACATACGTTGCACTGGAAAAATCCGCAGATATGGACCTCTCCAAATTATTGAGGAATAATGATGTCAGTTGGAGGACTAAGGTACATCTTGTTCAGTCCATAGTCTTTCCAATCACTTGCTGTGCATCTGACTGGATGTTGAATAAGGATGATAGAAAAAGAATTGATGCTTTTGAACTATAGTGTTGGAAAAGAGCATTAAATATCCCATGAACGGCCAAGAGAATAAACAGATATGTCTTCCAGAGGGTGAAGCCAGAGTACTCTTTGGAGGCAAGAATGATGAGGCTTTGCCTCGCATATGTTGGGTATGTTGTAGGAGGGACTATTTCTTGGAGAAGGACATGATGTTGGGAAGGGTGGAGAAGTAGCAAAGGAAAGGAAGACCTTCCACTAAGTGGATTGACACAATTACTGCTACAGTGGGCTCTTGTGTATCAGGAGATGTGAGATTTGTACAGGAAAGAATAAGGTTCATAGTCTCTATGAGTAGTACTCAACTTGAAGGCACCGCCAATGACAACAACAACGATGAACTGCCATGGGAATAAGTTTATCTGTCCTGGAGAGGTTTAAACCAGGATTCTGAAGTTCAATCTTACTACTTTGGGAATGTTACCAATAGGGACCAGTCCTTGGAGAAGAACATCATATTTGGTCATTGGAAGAGAGGAAGACGTCAGATGAGATGGATTGACATGGTGACTGTGACAAAGTTCTCAATTCGGAGGTGGCGAGGTTGGCTCTAGATAGAGCAAAGTCCAGAGTCAATTTCCATAGGGTCGCTATGAGTTGTAGAGGCCTTAACAGCACATAATAACAACAACTATGTACCATGGACTGCCAAGAAAAGAAACAGATTCAACCTGGAGAGGGTTAAACCAAGCTACTCCTTGGAGGCAAGGATTCTGACATACTTTGGGTATGTTGCCAGGAGGGACAGGTCCGTGGAGAGGGACGTCATGCTTGGGAGGGTGGAGGGACAGCGCAGGAGGGGAAGATCCTCTGTGAGGTGGATTGATTCAGTGACTGGGGTAATCAGGATGGGATGGGTGTGTCAGAGGCAGTGCGATTGGCACAGGATAGAGCAGGGTTTAGGGCTGTTGTACATAGGGTCGCTATGAGTCGCAAGCAACTTGACTGCACATAACAACAACAATGATAATTAACAATACTTATGCAATCAGGAGTACCTGGATGGTGTAAAGGCTTAAGAACTCAACTGCTAACTGAAAAGGTTGTCTCTTTGAACCATCTAAAGACATATTGATAGAATGGCCTAGTGCAGTATTTTTGAAAGATCAAAGGCTTAAAAACCCTATAGAGGATACGTCAGAGCCCTTCACATAGGGGTTAAGACTAGCTGGAAAGATTATTTATTTCTTTTTATCAGACAAGCACTAATCACAACCGAAAATGTGATTATTTACTTTTCTTAGCATTATTATGAGTATGAAGATCTTTTTAAAAATAAAAAAAAAGTAACTTATGTTACACAGTGGGCTTTCTGTTCATATTGAGCTCAACTCTCCTTACCTTGTACTTTCACCCAATTAACCAAATTATGTCCTTTGGGAAAAAAGAAAGGAATGTTATTTTTTTACAAAGAATAGTATTTTATAAAAGAAAATTTTAATAATACTTTCAAGGTGATATTTCTCTCTTCTCCCCCAAAATTTTGTCGTACAAATTAAACAAATGTACATATAAGAGTGTCTAGCTTTCCTGTCTGTTTGAATTACTCATTCCCTAAGGTTATACACATAGATTTCACCTGACGGTATGCATAGGAATCAGATCAATTACGTCTGCAGAAAAAAAAACGCGGGAGAAGCTCAGTATAAGCTGTGAAAACTAGGCCAGGAGATGACTGTGGAACAGACCACCAAATACTGATATGCAAGTTCAAGCTGAAGCTGAAGAAAGTTAAACCAAATCCACAAATATGAATTTGAGTTCATCCCACCTGAATTTCAGAATCATCTCAGGAACAGGTTTGAGGCCTTGAACACTAATGAGCGAAGACCAGATGAGTTGTGGGAGAACGTAAAATGTATCATCCAGGAAGAGTGCAAACAGTCATTACAAAGAGAGAAAAGGAAGAAAAGACCAAAATGGATGTTAGAAGAAACTCTGAAGATTGCACTGGAGCGTAGAGAAGCCAAAGCACAAGAAAGAATTTGAGATACTAAAGAGCTGAGCAGAAGATTCCAAAAGGCAGCTCAGAATGACAAAGCAAATAAGTACTATGAAATGTGCGAGGAGCTAGAGTCGGAAAATCAAAAGGGCCAAACTCATTCAGCATTTCTT
>NW_006399857.1:6670405-6671904 GCF_000299155.1 Elephantulus edwardii
ATTGATTCGGTGACTGGGGTAATCGGGATGGGTGTGTCAGAGGTGGTGCGGTTGGCGCAGGATAGAGCACGGTTTAGAGCTTTTGTTCATAGGGTTGCTATGAGTCGGAAGCGACTCGACGGCACATAACAACAACAACAACATCCAAAACATCCTTAATTATTACCACTTGTGCCCTGAATTTGTTTTTCAGTTCCTTCAGCTTATGCTGAAGATATGCTGTGCAAGTTTGGCCCTTTTTATTTTCCGACTCCACGTCTTTGCACATTTCATTGTAGTATCTTGCTTTGTCATTCCGAACTACCCTTTGACATTTTCTGTTTAGCTCTTTAATTTCTTGATTTCTTCCTTTATCTTTGGTTTCGTGGTGCTCTAATGCAATATTCAATCTCATCTGACATCCATCTTGGTATTTTCTTCCTTTAGCCTTTGTAATGATCTTTTGCATTCTTCATGGATGATATTCTTGATATCTTCCCACAGCTCATTTGGTCTGTGCTCATTGGTGTTCAAGGCCTCAAATCTGTTCCTGAAATGGCAGTCAAGAAATCAATATAGATGTTGGCTTGAGAAAAATTTTCTGTCAGGACCTTTCTGGAATCCTAAAGAGCAGAGATGTCACTCTAGATTATAAAGTGTGACTCATCCATGCAATGGTTTTATCAATTGCTTTCTATTCATCTGAGAGGTGGACAATGGTTAAGGATGGCAGAACAAAACATGATGCCTTTGAGTTGTGGTGCTAGAGAAGAATATTGAATATATCATGGACTGTCAATGGAGCAAACAGGTCTTTGAAGAAGAAAGTAAATCAAGGTTTTTCTTCAGAGACAAGGATTTTAAAGCTCTGTTGCACATACCTTGGGCATGTAGCCAACAGGGACTGAACACTGACACAGTGACTGTGGCAATGGTATTAGGTGTGACAGAGAAGATGAGGTTGGCCCAGAATAGGGTAAGTTTGAGAGCCATTGTTCATGGGGTTGCTATGAGCTATAGAAGACTTGAGATAACACAGAAACTACAATAAAATCAATAGACCTATGTGATAGAGAATAAAAGTCACACAGTTTCCTTGGCAGTAATCCTTGTGAAAACTACTCACCAGGCTCTTTTTCTTTGGAATCATTGAGGGGATACAAAACACCAATTTTACAGTAGCTGAGTACTAATTTGTTCACTAAATTTTTATTATGCTTATGTTCCAATTAAAGTAATTTCTAGGTTGATTTTTCATTACGTAAAAGCTCATTAAAATCCTTTGGTAAGTAAATATTATTTACTGGTAAGAAGCTGTGCTGTGATCCCTAAGGCACATGGTTCGAATCCACAAGCTGCTCCTTGGGAGAATTGGCAGTTTCCTCCCGTGTGATTAACTGTCTCAGAAAACCCACTAGACGATCAGCTATAGGTCAGTTCTGACTCAATGACACAAAATAATAACAATTCTGTTTTTACTTGTTAAAGAATTAACAGAAATATTAATATTTCATTTTATC
>NW_006399857.1:6672191-6686722 GCF_000299155.1 Elephantulus edwardii
CATTCTACAACAGTGGCACCATGCAGTATTTGTCCCTTTGTGACTGAGATATTTCACTCAGCATAATGTCCTCCAGGGTCACCCATTTTGAATGATATTGCATGAGGTCCTTGTTTTTCAATGCGGCGTAGTATTCCATTGTGTGAATATACTACAGCTTCTCTATCCATTTGTTTGTTGATGGGCACTTAGGTTGCTTCCAACTCTTTGCTATTGTGAACAAAGCTGCTGTAAACATGGGTGTGCATATATCTGCTTGGATGGTATATCTCTCTGGGGTATATTCCCAGTAGTGGAATTGCTGGGTCAAATGCTGTCTCTATTTACAACTTTTTGAGAAAGCGCCACACCGCTTCCCACAATGGTTGCACCATTTTACATTCCCACCAACAGTGAATAAGAGTTCCAGTTTTTCCACAACCTCGCCAGCATTTGTTGCTTGCTGTTCTGTTAAATTTTGCTATTCATACTGGGGTTAGATGATATCTCATAGTTGTTTTGAAAGGACGCTTGCCTCCCTGTCTGGGAATCTAACCCCAGTCTCCCGGTCTCTTATAAGATACGTTTATATCTGTAATAGGGAGCGCTGGCGATCTGGTTGTAAGAAACTCCAATCCCAAAGGCACACAGTTAAAATCCACGAGTTGCTCGGGTTGAACATAGGAAATCCTCCAGGCATTTACTGCTGCCTCTGAAAATCTGCTGGAGGGTCAGTTATGAGTCAATTATGCCTTAGTGGCACACAGTAACAATTTATCGCTACCAAGTCCCAACACTATTGCTATCGTGAAAAGCATTAGCAAATTATAAAAAAAGAATATAAACTATGAAATTAAGAAAAATTATAAATTATAAAATAAAAGGGGAGAGTTCTTAACCTTTAACATGTTTTGGTTTTTTTAATCACAGTGAATCTTTAGAAAAAGAATAACTTGTCCATGAAGTTTCCAAGGCTGTAAATGTTTTTCATTCCTTGTAATTGAGTTCTGATGGCCCAGGGGATAATTAGTTACTCTGGCAACTCATTGTCAGGTGATTGAAATATGTCAGCTGTTCCCCAGGAACAAGATGTGCAATTTCCTCCTCGCTATTTACAACCCCTGGAAATCCATTAGGGTCTCTGAAAATCAGTGAATTGAAGTTATGAGTCAGTCCAGCAATGAGAGAATGTGATTTATAGCCTATAGTCAGCTTTGGTTTCATTACAACTTGACACCAACAGGTGAATAAGTTTAAAATGACTTTTTTTTTAAAAGGCAAAGTCTTTATTCTTGCTTCTCATACTTAATATTTTTCCCTGAGAATTGTGTATTCATTTGTTTTTTTCAACGGCACCTACAGCACATATGCTTTCTTAAGAATATAAACTCAGTATCTAATGATCTTATCTCCTATACATTTTTAATACTGAAGTTACTAGGTTTTGAAAATTTGTTTTCTTTTCTGTGATATAATTCTAGATTTCTAAGTTCTTATCACAAAGTAGATAAGGTCTCTTCTTCTGTGATAAAAGTTGGTTTGTTCATGGTGTGAGTGGCATGTGCATTATTAACCAACACATATTTTAACAATATTTATTAATGACAAACTGTGTCTAGGGAAGATAATAAACAAATAAATAAGTAATAACATAGTAGTAAATTCTATTAATAAATGAGTTCTTGGAATACTGAATTCCTCTATTATGGGAAGTTATTTTGAAAGAACTATCAGTGAAAGGAGGTCAATGAGTGAGTCCGTACCAATTAACTCAATTTTTTTCTTATCAAAAGTCTATAAAATAGGGAAAAATAGAAATATATATTAAAATTGCTTTTAAAAAAATTGTAACATACAGTTATAGTTTCCACGATTTACGAACTTATTTGCCATGGACATTTATCCAATCCCGGAAATAGAAAAGGTGGGTGGTTTTAATCTGTGGTCCTCAGGCCTGGTTATAATTGTTTTGGTCAAACATTCCTTTAAGTGGTACAGCACTGGTCTGCCCATTTGCTGTATAGAGGTAACTCATGGTTGCTGTGATGCTGAACGCTGTGACACTGATGTGTCAAATGTGATAATGGTTACCCATTGGACAGTGTTTGGTGGAGCTCCCAGATGAAAACAAGCTTGGAAGCAGCAGTGGCATTCTCTTCCAAAATAGTTTACCCTAGAAACTCTGTGAACTTAAACAATGAAATTTATACAAGTCTTCAGATCTTTCTTTCATATGGTCACTATGAGTCGTCTATGACTTGATGGCACTTAACAGCAAAAATGTGTAAAGAAATAAATAATGCTCTCCTCCAAATCTTTATTTCAGGCCAAATAATATGTTCAAAGTCTTGGTCTAAATAAAGAGAGGGGGAAGTTAAACACTAAGGTGTTTTGTTCTTAGAAGTAATTTTTACAGGCATTAATGAAATTTATTAGGAAACATGAGTAATCAACTATAACACAAAATAACATAGACTTTTTACTATCCACACTAAGGGTTATATGTGCATGGATGCAGAGTTCAGTTAGAAATGTTTAATTTCTCTCAGACATCACATCTGGATGTAAAGTAAAGTCTATTATTTTCAAGATGTACAAAAGCAATCATAATTTTACTGTTTTGCATTCCATCTGTAACATAGGCAACCATCATATGGGTTAGTTATTAGCTATCATATGCAATTAGGAAAAAGACCATTGCAGTTCAAGAATGAAAATGACTGTTCCTCATTTATGGATTCAGTTCTATCTTGTATGCATAGTGTGCCACCAAATTAAGATCTACTAATTCAATCTAGGTCTATTGATCTATATGGTTATATACTTTATCATCAAAATAGTTTAATAAGTTAGCATTGTTGTTTGTTGTTATGTGCTGTTGAGTCGCCTGTGACTCACAGCGACCCTATGCACAACAACCCTAAACCCTTCTCTATCTGTGCCAATCTTATTGTCTCCAACACGACACACCTATCCCCATTACAACAGTCACTGAATAAGTGCAGCTTTTTGAGGATCTTCCTCTCCTCCATTGTCCCTCCCAAGAATTATCCCTCTCCAAGGGCTGATCCCACCTTGCAACATGTCCAAGTATGTCAGATGAAGCTTCAGAATCCTTGCCTCCAAGAAGCAGTCTGGCTTCATCCTGTCTAGGTTGAACTTATTTGTTTTCCTAGTTAGTACTCTTCTCCAGCACCACAACTCAAAAGCATGTTTGTCTTCTGTCATCCTTAGTTATTGTCCGGCTTTCTAACACATAGCAAGTAATTGCAAAAACTGTGACCTGTATTAGGTGTATTAGGTGCCAGCTACTATTACATAAAATCAAGGAAGAATATGCTTGTAATATAGGTTATTCACAGAAGCATAATGTAGTTCGCCTGGCCAAATGCCATGAAAGATTGATACATGCATTAGACACAACACAAGAAGACTATTGTTAGTGGTAGTTTAGTTCCCCCAGGAATGATTCATTCTGTTAAGTAAGATATCTATATTTTCAGAATGCTTGAACAAAAGTGAGAAGCATACAAAGTGAGGAATAATTAAAAGATATGGCATCATTTGCAGTCTAAAACCAATGTTAGTGAATGACTTGCAGTTAATTCTTCTAACATTGTACATGTAATTTCCATGGAAATAGATTTTAATCTGAATCTGTGACAGCCTATTCAAACACAGGGTCAGTTTCTTATAAGAAGTAACTGGAAGCTAGTAGCTCAAGAGGTAGACTACAATCAGTGGTTCCTTGGTGCTGCTTGCACATTCATCTTTAAAAATCAAGGTACACATTCATTAGACATTTTCCTCCATTATGGAGGACTGTTACACTCAAAGTTAAGTCTCTAGTGCTCGTCTCAGTGATCTTTTCAATACAGGGCATAGATCCCAAATTCCCTTGCTTAAATAAAGGGTTATTACTGAGATCATAACATTTCTCTTCATTCAAGTCCTTCTCTCAGTTTCTTACAGATGTTAATCTAAAGCAAGTTCCCAACATATTTCAGATCTGCAATTCTCCAACCCACATCTTGTTTTCCAGGAAATCATACTTAATACAGGGGTGTGGTTGTTGTGCTATGTCAAGTCAGAGTCAACTCATATATGACCTTCCAATGGGTTGTCAGAGGCAGTAAATCACACGTGAGGAGAATGCATATTTTTCTGCCATGGAGCAGCCTGTGGATTTGAACTGAATGTCTTGGGATTGCAGTACATTGTCTTACCACTAGACCATCAGAGGTCCATAAGACAAGTAAGTTGTTTATTTGTATTTAAAGAATTTTTAGAATAGTTTATCTAGCAAAGAAACTTTAAGTATAAAATTTTGACTATCCTAGAAGTAATTACCATATTCATAGTACTATATATACACAACTTCAAATAACATGTTCTTTGACAACAGGGTATAACCAGCCTCAAGGCTATTTAAATAGCTTCTAGAGACCAAATATTTAAATCTGGATGATAAAATTAGATGGAGAGCACTTTAAGTTTTGCTTAAGGTCTAATTTCTTTACGTTAAGGCTGAGAATATGTACTCAAAATGTTGAGGTTTACAAGATCAATAATTTATAAAATTGAAAAACGGAAAAGATGAGACATTAACAGATACACCAGAGTAACAAGAGAAGTTCTTGAGTATTCAAATTTCAAATGGAATTGGCTACTAACTGAAAGGCTTATGCTCAAGTTTATCCTGACTTGCAAAATCATCCAAAAGATCACAGTCAATGGAAACTCTATGTTGCACAAATCTACTCTAAGGAAAATAAACTGAAGAATACTGGATGGCAGTATACACTCTCTTTTTTAATTTTTTTAAAATTTCACTTCAAGGTATATGGTGCTTCTATAAGAACAGTGCATATTAGCTGGTTTATAATAACCAAGAAATATAATGATAAATGAAGTAATAAATTAAAAAAATTAAAAACCTCAGCCAATCAAATTTAGAAAAACATAAGGAGCTATGAAACCTCCCTTACTTCTGTCCTGCAGCAGGATGGACCTCTATCCTAGCAAAGACAGGATATACTCATAAATTTGAACAGAAAATAAAAACCAGTGAGGATATAGTAAACACTTAACTATAATTGATCCAACTTACACATATAGAAACAATTCTTAATAAGCTATATAGAAAAATTGTAGTTATATTTCATGGTAAATGTAGTAAAAATGGTGAAAGAAAGAACATATATGGCAAACAACATTTGAAGTTTTACAGGGGAGAAGTAGATGGGGAAAATTTACTTACATACCAGCAAACCTAAAATCAATCTAACATCTCAAATCAATTCTTTGAAGAACATAACAGAAATATTTGGAAAAGCAGATAGCTAATGCTGGGCATCAGACATAGTATTGTTTTTATTATTTCCAAGTATCAAACATTAGAAATACAGGTAAGGTCATGTGCATGTTGTTGGTATTGTCAGGTGTTTTTTAGTAACTTACTTACACCTCATAATAACCATTTGTACAACAGAACTAAACATTGCTCCATCTTAGATTGTCTTGTAATATGTGAATTTGCATGCTCACACACACACAAAATTAGTTGTTGGTGTTGTTCAGTGCTGTCAAGTCACTTGCAATTAACTCAGAGATTCTATGTACAATAGTCCTGAAAACTGCTCTATCCTGTGCCAACTTTACTGTCTCTCACATACCTACTCTCATTACCCTAGTGACAATATCAATATATCTCATCAATGATCTTCTTCTCTTTCTCTGTCCCTCCATTCTTTCAAACATGAAGTTCTACTCCAACGACTGGTCCCTCCTTGCAACATGTCCTAAATGTTTCAAATAAAGCCTAAAAATCCTTGTATCCAAGGAGTAGCCTGGCTTCACCCTCTCTAGGGCAAACCTGTTTGTTCTTCTGGCAGTCCATGGTATATTCAACACTCTTCTCCAGCACCACAGCTCAAAGCATCGATTCTCTATCATCTAGTCATTGTCCAGCTCTCTGATGCAAAACAAGCAATTGTGAAGGCTATGACTCGGATTCAGGGTACCTTAGTCTTCACACTGAGGTTGTTGCTCTTCCGTTCTCTGGAGAGGTCCCTGACAGCCAACTTTCCCAATGCAAATCATCTCTTTATTTCCTGGCAGCTGATATCAAGAGGGTGGATTGTGGAGCTAAACGAACTAACGCTGTTAATAATCTCAGTCTCTTCAACATCTATCTTAATGGTGTCAATTGGCCCAGTGGTGAGAATCTTTGTATCCTTGATGTTGAGCTTCAATCCATATTGAAGGCTGCAGTCCTTGATCTTCCACAGCAAGCACTTCAGGTCCTCATCAGTTCCAGCAAGTAGGGTTGTGTCACATGCATAAAGTAGGTTGTTGATGAGTCTTCCTCCAATTCTGCTGCCACATTCTTCCTTATAAAGCCCAGCTTCCTGGATGATAAGTTCTGTATATAGATTGAAAAGATATAGATACAGGATACATCCCTGGTGTACACCCTTCCTGACTTTAAACCATGCAGTGTATCTTTACTCTCTTCTGATACTGCCTTCTGGTCCAAGGCCAAAGGTGAGAAAATAGAAGATTTCAACCAACTTTTGCAGTCAGAAATTGATCAAACCTGCAATCAACATGCATTAGTAATAATGGACTGTTGTTGTTGTTGCTGTTTAATGCCATCGGGTCATAGACGACTCACAACGACCCTATGAATGAACAGCCTGAGCACTATTCATACATAGAGTTTCCAGAGGCCAGCCATTTGGGAAGTGGATGCCGCTCCTGCTTCCAGGCTTGATTAAGTCGGAAAGCTCCAGGCAACACTGTCCATCATGGGTGCCCATTACCACGATTGGCACATCACTATCACAGACTTCAACATCACAGCAACCAGGAGTTACCTCTCTACAGCAACGCACAGACCAGTGCTATACCACCTAGAAGAATGTTTGACAGGAAGACAATTTAAACCTGGCCGAGGGCCACAGATGAAAATCACCCACCTTCGGCTTGGTAGCACAGCTTCCTTCCACTGGGCCAACAATGATGACGAATAATGGACTACTGGAGTAAAAAAGTTGGGGACCGGTAAGAAGGATTAGTAGTTGGAAAACACGGACTTAGTAACAGAAATGAAACTGGAGATAGAATGATAGAATTCTGTACATTCAATGATTTATTCAGTGTGAATGCCTTTTATAAGAAATACAAATGACTATTCACGGATTTCACCTGATGGTATGCATAGGATCAAATTGATTACATTTGTGGAAAGAATTTCTGGAGAAGCTCAATATCAGCTGTGAAAATTAAGCCAACTGGTGATTGTGGAACAGACTACTGACTACTCATATGCAAGTTCAAGCTGAAGCTGAAGAAAATTAAATCAATTCCACAGGAACCAAAATTTGACCTTAAGTTTATCCCACTCGAATTTAAAACTTCAAAACCCAACAAAATTTGTAGATAGGCATAAAATAAAAATTCAAAGCAAATCAAGTGGCATTATTAATATTAAACCTTATATCTAAGAAGTGGCCAGTACTTGGGAAAAGGTATCATGATGGTAATGAAAGAGGGTCAGTCAAAGAGTAAAACAGACCTTCAAAGAGATGGACTGAAACAGTAATGATAGGCTTGAGCATGTCAGTTATCGTGAGAATTGTACAGATTAGGTGATGATTCCAATCTGCTATTCAGAGGGTCAATACGAAATTTAGTTACAGTACACTATCTGTGTTTCATTGATTATGCAAAGGCATTTGACTGCGTGGATCATAACAAACTGTGGCTGACTCTGAGAAGAATAGGAATCCCAGAACATTTAAACGTGCTAATGCGAAACCTATACTTGGACCAAGAGGCTGTAGTCAGAACAGAGCAGGGTAACACTGCATGGTTCAAAATTGGGAAGGGTGTACGCCAGGGATGCATCCTGTCTCCATACCTTTTCAATCTATATGCAGAGCAGATTATCCGAGAGGCTGGGCTCTATGAGGATTGTGGCATCAAGACTGGTGGAAGATCTATTAACAATCTGTGTTATGCAGATGTCACAACCCTGCTTGCTGAAACTGAGGAGGACCTCATCCACTTGCTACAGAGGGTCACTGACTGCAGCCTTCAGTATGGACTGAGGCTCAATGTCAAGAAGACAAAGATTCTCACCACTGGACCAATTGGCAGCGTCAGGACGGATGGTGAAGAGATTGAGATTGTTCACAGCTTCAGTTTGCTCAGCTCCACAGTCAACACACTTGGCACCAGCAGTCAGGAAATCAAAAAGCGTATCGCGATGGGAGTCTGCTGTTAGGGACCTCTCTAAAGTACTCAGGAGCAACGGTGTCTCTCTGGAGACTAAGGTGCGTCTGATATAGGCCATGGTCCTTGCAATCGCTTGTTATGCATCAGAGAGTTGGACAATGACTAGGGAGGACAGAAGGAGAGTTGATGCCTTTGAGCTGTGGTGCTGGAGAAGAGTACTGAATATACCATGGACTGCCAGGAAAACAAACAGATCCATCTTGGAGAGGATTAAACTAAGCTGCTCCTTGGAGGCCAGGATTCTGGGCCTTCGTCTGACATACTTTGGACATGTTGCCAGGAGGGACGGGTCCTTGGAGAGGAACATCATGCTTGGGGTGGTGGAGGGACAGACAGCGCAGGAGGGGAAGACCCTCTATGAGATGAATTGATTTGGTGACTGGGGTAATCGGGATGTGTGTGTCAGAGGCAGTGCGGTTGGCGCAGGGTAGAGCAGGGTTTAGGGCTGTTGTGCATAGGGTCGCTATGATTCGCAAACGACTCGATGGCACACAACAACAACAACAACTACAACAACCTGGAAGCAGGAACTTCCAAAATGGCTTGCCTCCGGAAACTCTATGTACGAACATTGCTCATTCTGTTCGTTCATAGGGTCGTTATTAGTCGTCTGTGACTCGACGGCATTAAGCAACAAACAACAACAACCTAGCAATAAGACATATTTAAGAGCAACACTTTTTCTCGAAGAGGAAAACACTGGCTTGCGGCTACTGTTGACATGAAACAGACTTATGCTTCAATTGATTAGAAAAATGAAACTTATTTTTTTCTAAATAAAGAGAGTGGACATTCTAACCTCTTAAGCAAAATGGTGATCTCAAAGGTAGAGGGTGGAGAATCTAATTCATTATTTTTTTAATGGCTGATAAGTTGGGGTTTTTTCCCCCACTCATTTTTGCATATTTTCTTTTCTCTTTCTTTCTTCCTCCTTCCTCAACTCAATTTAGAGTTCACCTCTTGTTCCAGATTGTTAGTCGTGATACATATGATGGGGAATTATACATTCTTTTCATACAGTACTTCCCTTCATCTATTCCAGTGCCGCGTTCATTATCTACTGGCTCTTTTCTTGTCCGTTTCCCACACGTTGTGTTAATCTTATAACAGCAGTGGTGTGCAGTATTTGACCATTACGCAGTATTTAATCTGTAATGTAAAGAGACCCAAATAAGGAAAGCATTACTGAAAAAGTGAAACAAGGTAGGAAAACTTAAGTGATGATGAAGTAACAGTGCTGAAGGAAAATTTCCACTGTATTTCCTAAGGTTACAGTAAATGTCATATGTGCTTCTGTCATTGTTTGCCTTGTGACATTTAAGGAATGGTCTGAGCAACGACAAATCCTTTATGTACTGGTCGTAGGTGAAGAAAGATTACTTCATCGTTTATATTTTGTGTTTGATTAATTATAATGTTTCTGTTGTTGTTGTGTACAATGGAGTCAGAACTGACCCATAGTTGACCGTCTTTGGCTTTTTAGAGGCAGTTACTTGCATGGGAGGAGATTGTCCACCTTTCTCTCATGGAGCCACTGGTGGATTCACAGCAAATTTTTTGAGATTACAACACAACTTCTTGCCATTATGCCACCAGAGCTGGAGAATAGACATTATTATTTCTTATGTGATATTGGCAGTCTCAAAGGTGAAGAATGGATATTCAAATATCTTAAAATTCTAGTCTCTCTACCTTTGAGACCCCCATTATCACGTAAGAGGTTAGAATCTCCACTCTACACCTTTGAAACCATCCTCATCACTTAAAAGGAATTTGTGGCTATCAGGCCTGTGTTAGGCACTAGCACCAACGATCCAGCTAAGCCACTGTCTATGACATAATACTTTCACTTATGACTTCAACCTGCCACAGCACCACAGGCCTCACTTTAGTCCAGAGAAGGCTGTGCCATTTATATTTGTATGCCTAACTATCTTTATGTTTGCTATTAGGGATACAATGTGTACCTATAAAGTAAGGGGAGTATGATCTGCATGAAGCTAATTAATTTTCAGCTTAGATCTTTAAATATTTACACCTTAGTAGTTTAGCATTTGTCTGTGAGTTTGCATTACAGGGGTAATTTGTGGGTTGTTGTGGTTTGTGGAAACTGTATCATCAGTGTTTCAAATGCCAGAGTGATCAACCATCGTAGACTTCATGGTAGGTTTCAGATGAGATCCATGGAATAGAGCAGTCAGGATTGGGTATCTAATTCTCAAAACACAGACATCTGAAAACCCTATGAACAACAGAGGACTACAATCCTACAATACAATTTTAGAAAGAGAGCCCGATTATAAACCACTCAAAATAAGGAGAAACAGATGTAAGCACCCTTTAATAATTGGCACATGGAAAATATGAAGTGTGAAGCTAGCAATGCTGCAAGAAGTAAAAAGTGAGATGGAACATGAACATAGACATTCTTTACATTAGTGAACTGAGATGGAGTGGCATGGCCACTTTGAATCAGAAAAACATAAATTCTATTATGCTGAGAAGAAACGGAGAAAGAATGGTGTTTGGTTCATAATGAATTTCAAAATCTATCCAAAAGTACAGGGTAGTGAGTGATGGAATACTATCCATATTCAT
This sequence comes from Elephantulus edwardii, assembly GCF_000299155.1. NCBI lineage: Eukaryota > Metazoa > Chordata > Mammalia > Macroscelidea > Macroscelididae > Elephantulus > Elephantulus edwardii. The sequence continues at coordinate 6,683,070 of NW_006399857.1, forward strand.
ACAAGAAAGGTCTGCTAATTAGACCATTGTTCAAATATATGCATTAATGACTAAAGCCAAAGAGGAGAAAATGAAAAATTTGTACTAACCTTTGAAGTCTGAACTTAAACTAACATGCAACTAGGTTGCATTAATACTTATTGGTGACTGGAATATGAAAGTCGGAAACAAAGGGTAATGAGAAGCAGTTGGAAAGTACAGTCTTAGTAACATATGACACTGGACATCAAATGATTGAATTTTTTAGATTTAATTCATTGAAATAACTTTTTTTTTAAAAAAAAGTCAGAAAAGGTAACTTAACATATGGGCCTCATCTGATGGAGTGCACAGAAATCAGACTGACTACATCTCTATAAAGAATCATTGGAAAAGCTCAGTATCAGCAAAGTCAGGACAGATGCTAACTGTGGTACAGGTCATCAAATGCTCATGTGAAAATGCAAATGTAAGCTAAAGAAAATGAAAAAAAAAACTCTACAACAGCGAAAATACACCTTTGAACCTTCCCACTTAAATTTAAAAATCATCTCCAGAAAAAAGTGTAGAGCACTGAACAGGTATGATCAAGTTATAGGATGACATCAAGGATATCATCCATGAAAAGAGCAAAAAATCATTACAAGAATAGAGAATGAATGAATAAAGACCAAACTAAATGCCATAAAAAGACTCTGAAAGTTGTACTATAGCATTGAGAAGCCAAAACAAAGGGGATATACACAGAAATGAAAGAAAGAAATCCAAAGATTCCAAAGGACAACTTGAATAGACAAAGCAAATTACTAAAACAGAGTACATCTTTGCTAGAACCGAGGAATGAAAAAGAAAGAACACACTCAACATTTCTTAGATTGAAAAAATTGAAAAGCAAACAAGAATCAAATTGAAAAATAAGCCCCGACTTGTGATAGTGAGAGATGCCATTAAGAAGCTCTTAAATTAACCAGGAAGCATTAAAGAAGAGGGAAGGAGTACAAAGATCTTTTGTATCAGAGAGAACTGATTGACACTGAAAATTTCAAGACCATATAAACATGAGCCAATGGTAATAATGTAAAAAGTTCAAGTTACAACTAAAGCCATTGGTAAAAAAAATAAGGCTCTAGGAATTGATGGGTTGCCAACTGACATGTTTTAAATGATATATTCAGGCCTGGACGTGCTCACCAGCCTATGCTACGGAATTTGGAGGACAGTTACCTGGCCAAATAACTGGAAAAGATACATGTTTGTTCCCATTCCCAAAAAACGGTGATGCAGCAGACTGTAAAAAATAGTAAACAATATCATTAATATCCCATGAAACAAAATAAGGCTAAAGATCATGCAAAAATGACTAGAAAAGTACATTGAAAGAGAACTGCCAGAAGTTAAAGCTGAGTTTAGAAGAGGATCCTGACTGGCAGTAGAGAATGTTTGAAGAATATCTATTTGTGTTTCATCTATTATGCAAAGGCATTTGTCTGTGATGATCATAACAAGCTATTAATAACATTGAGAAGAATGGTAACTCCATATCATTTAATTGTGCTCATGTGAAACCTATTTCTAAACCAAGATGCTATGGTACAAACAAAGCAAGGGAACACTGCATAGTTTAAAGTCAAGAAAGAGCTGGTCAGAATCTTATCTTTCCTGCATATGTATTCAATCTGTATTCTGAACAAATCATTCAAGAAGGTGGACTTTATGTAGAAGAATATGGCATCAAGTTTGGAGGAAGACTCTTCAACAACCTCTTACTATGCAGATGACACAATCTTGCTTGTTGGAAAGTGAGCAGGACTTAAAACACTTACCGTAGAGTATCAAAGACTGTAATTGTCCATAGTGATTGCATCAAGAAGTCAAAATATCACCACTGTACTGAGAGGCTACATCGTATTGTTATTGTTAAGTGCGGTCGAGTCATAGACGACGCATAGCAACCCTATGAATGAAATACCTGAACACTTGTATAATTTTCCTCATTTCTCCAAGTTCATAGGGTTTCCAGAGGCAAGCTATTTCAGAAGTGGATGCCACTCCTGCTTCCAAGCTTGTTTTAATTGGGGAGCTCCAACAAACACTGTCCAGCATAGGTAACCATTATCTCATTTGATACATTAGTGTCACAGTATTCAGCATTAAAGCATCCACAAGTTACCTCTTCACAGCAATGCATAGACCAGCTATACTAAATCGAAGAATGTTTGACCAAGAACAAATAAAACCAGGCCTGAGGGTTGCAGATTAAAATCACCCACCTTTGGCTTTGTAGCATCCCTTTCTGCCCACTAGGCCCACTAAGCTCTCTCTATGTTGTTGTTTTTGTTGTTAAGTGCCATCAAGTTGTAGATGAAAATCATGATAGCTGAGAAAAAAATTGAAATGGTTAGCCATTTCATATTAATTGGATCTACAATCAATACCCTTGCTATCAGAAGCCAGGAGATCGATCGGGAGACACATTTCCTTGGGCGAGTCACCTGTCAGGGATATTCCCAAATTGCTGAGTAGAAATAATGTCAATTTTAATTCTAAAGTGCATCTGATACAGTCCATGGTCTTCTTAATTAGTTATGTACTAGAGAGCTAGAAGATAAATAAAGATGACAGAAGAAGAAATGATGCCTTTGAGTTCCAGTGTTTGAGAAGAACACTGAGTATTACATGGACTGTCAAAAGAATGAACAGGTATATTTTTGAAAAAGTGCAACCAGAGAGTTCCTTGGAGACAAGGATGACAACTGTCATCTTACGTATTTTAGGAACGTTGTTTTCAGAGGCTATTCCTTGGAAAGCAATATCATGGTTGGAAATCTGGATAGTCAATAAAGGAGAAGATACCCCTCAAGAAGATGGCAAAGTGACTGAAGTCCCTCAAGAAGATTGACACAGTGACTGTGTGAAGCTCTTGGGTTAAGTGTCTTGTGGGTAATGAGGATGATGATACAGGAAAGCAGAAGGCTCAGTTCTGCTATTTGTAGGGTTCCTCTGCATCATATCAGACTCAAAAGCACCTAACAACAACAAAGAAGCTATACAAAAGCGTAACTAATGTCTTTATCTACTTAATAGTATAATTATTATGCAAATTAACTAAATGGTAATCCCAACTGTAGGTTTGTGAAAATGAATCTTGAATTCTATAGTCCTAATTTTCACAAGGAAGAAGAAAGAGCAATAAAAGCACAAAAACAAACAGCATTTATTGTATGCCAAAAGCTAAGAGCAGCCAGCATTTCTGTTTTCCCATTTAATCCTGAACATAATGCGTTGAGGTGAATAAAATTATTTTAATTTTACAGCTAAGTTGTTGAGCAAATTTGGCAAAAACTAATAAATCAGTAAATGGAGGATGTGTGATTTAGCCAATGTCTGTTAAACTACAAAATTCCTCTGATTTTTACATTCTTGTTGTACTAGTTTATTTATAAAATTCTAATAAATTGTTTCTCATTTCAGTTCTTTCCCATTTCCCTAACCCCACCCACCCATCAAATTGTGTGGCCCCATGATTAATTCCCCTCGCCCTCACACCCCCCCACACACACATCCTCACCCCTCTCTTTCCACCCTCCTCCCCTCATGGATCCTCATGCTCATTCTACAATAATGGATTTATACAGTAGTTGTCCTTATGGACTGAGTTAGTTCATGCAGTATAA
>NW_006399857.1:6687307-6689271 GCF_000299155.1 Elephantulus edwardii
TAAAGTATTAGGTACTCCCTCTCACTCTCACTTTTCTCTCCCTTTTACCTTTATAAACTTCCTGTTTATATATCTTTACTCTTCTCCCCATTCTTTGCTCCCCTACTTTCCCCTTTATGCCTCTCTTTCTTCGCATTCCCTCCTTTTCTCTGCATTAGTGGGAAGAAATACTACAATGGGAATTTTTAGCTAACGTTAAGGACAACGTTAAGGAGCCTTGTTGTGTAGGCTGGCACTAACCCACAGCTGACCCTCTTGTAGGTGTTCAGAGAAAATCACACAGGAGGAGTCTTAGATGTTTACAGTGCACTGGCTAATCTCCCTGTCTTTCTAGCATACTTCATTTTATCACCTTGTTTCTTAAGCAAGATTCTTCTCTATATTTTTAGTATCAAATTTAAAAATATATACTGAGATGGTGACATATATTAATACACAATGCAATGTAAATATTTCACACCAAATATCGTCTGTTAGGAAATATCTATAAATGTTCATGCTTCCACACATGCAAAAAAAAATATGACTTTTTTAAAAGCAAGGAAAGTTATTTTGAAATATTTTCATTTTTTCAAGCTTGTCATAGGATCACTCATTCCTTAAGTCCCTTAGTTCTGACTTTTTCTATTTTGGTTTCACTGGTAGATTCGACTCGCCAGAGGGGTGTATGATTTCTGAGTTTTTTTTCAATTCACTAGAAACTATGCCATCAGAACTTTCTTGTCATTGGATGAAAGGTAGTGGTAAGTAGTTGCACTGCCAACTCCAAGGCATGTCACTCAAATCCACCAGCTGCTCCATGGGAGACATATGAGCAATCTCATCCTCTGCATCTCTAAAAATGGAACTAGGGTATCAATAAGCCAAAACAAAGGGGAAAATATATCGAAGTAAAAATGTTGAACAGAAGATATCAAAGGACAGCTTAATAAAGCTCCAGGAATTGATGGAAGACCAACTGATATATTTCAACAAACAGATGCTATGCTAGATGTGCTTACCAGGTTGTACCAAAAACATCTGGATGACAACTATCTGGAAAAGATCTATCTTTATTCCCATCCTAAGAAGATAAAGCAAAGTATTTTAATGGAATGAGCAGAGAGCTGGAATTGGAGAATAAAAAAGGAAGAATTTGTTCTGTGTTGCTCAAGCTGAGAGAACTGAAAGACAAATTTAAGCCTTGAGGTGTAATATTGAAAGATACTACGGCCAATATATTTAATGACCCAGAAAGCACTGAAAACCTATACCAAAAGAACTGACTGACCTTGAAAAATTTCAGGACGAGCCATATTAGCAGGAGCCAGTGGTAATGTAGGAGGAAGTTGAAACTACATTAATGGCATTGGTGGGGGGGAGCCCCAGAAATCAACAGAATATCAATTGACTTGTTTAAATAAGCAGATGCATCCTTGGATGCACTCACCAGTTTATGCCAGGAAATTTGAAGGACAGCTGTCTGGCCAACAAATTGAAATTCCCATTCCAATAAAATGATCCAACTGAATGTGGAAACTATCAAACAATCTCATTAGTATTGCATGCAAGTCAAGCATTGCTAAAGATCATTTAAAAATGACTGGGACAGTACATAGATAGTGAACTGCCAGAAGAGAAGTTAGAAAATGATTTAGAAGGGGCTGTGGCAGCAGAAATAACATTGCTGATGTCAGATGGATCCTGGCTGAAAGTAAAGAATATCAGAAGAATGTCTATTTATGCTTTATTGACTGTGTAAAGGTATTTGACTGTGTGGATCATAACAACTTATGGATAACATGGAACAGAATGGCTTAGCTGTGCTCATGCAAAGCCTATTTATAGACCAGGAGGCTGTTCTGCAAAAAAGAACAAGGGAACACTACATAGTTTAAAATTAAGAAAGGAGTGTGTCAGAGTTGTATCCTTTCTCTATACCTACTAATCTGTATGATGAACAAATTATTTGAGAATCTGAACTC
>NW_006399857.1:6690199-6692284 GCF_000299155.1 Elephantulus edwardii
CGCCGTCCCCTTTTCCTTATGAATCAGGGTGAAGTCTCTCTCAGGGAGGAGAGATAGGGAATGGCAAGGGACACACTGACAAGGGAGATTGATCAGACCTGGCTTTGGCGGGCGCTGTGGCAGTTGGACAATTGAAACAGACATTCGGGGGGGGGGGAGGAGGAGCGGACTGGGGAGGAGGGTGGAGAGAGCGGTGCAACAATGAATGAATGGAAGCCCAAAATCTCTGTAAATGTTCATTGGAACTAATAAAATTTAATAAAAAAAAATAAAGAATCTGAACTCTGAAGAGTAATGTTGCCTCAGTATCAGAGGGAGACCCATCAACAACCTTAATTATGCAAATGATACAACCTTGCTTGCTCAGGGTGAGGAGGACAAGAAACACTTGTTGCTGAAGATAAAATAATACAGCCTTTGGTATGGATTACAACTCAATTTAAAAAAAAACAAAGATTCTTCGCACTGGATACTAATGGAAAACATTATAATGTATGGAGAAAAGAACTGCCAACAGCTTCATTTTACTTGGATTCACAATCAGCACGTTTGGTACCAGCTATCACAAAATCTGGGGACATATTGCACTAGGAAAGTCTACAGTCACGGACCTTTCTAAATTATTGAGGAGTAATGGTGTCAGGTTAAGGATTAAGGTGCATATGTTTCAGGCCATGGTCTTTCTGATCACTTTCTATACAACTGGGAACTGGACAGTGTATAAGGATGACAGAAGAATAATTTATTCCTTTCAGATGTGTTGTTGGAGAAGAGCACTGAGCATCCTGTGGACTCCCAAAAGAGCAAATAGATATGAGTGTTCAGCTAAAGTGCTCTTTGGAGGCAAGGATGAAGAGGCTTCACCTCACCTACTTCATGCATGTTGATGGGGGGGGTATTGTTCAGAGAAGGACATGATGCTAGGCAAGGTGGAGGGTTAGGAAAGGAGAGAAAGACCCTCAACCTAGTTGATTGACACAATGACTGATGCAATGGTTTCTAATGTGTCAGGAAATGTGAGGATGGGACAGAATAGGAGAGGGTTCATATCTGTTATTAATAGGATTACTATGTGTTCTCTACTGGACAGCACCTCCATAAAACAACAACCTCCTGCACAATGTCCTCTCTATGAAAACTTGCGGGAGGTTGAGGTATGGGTTATTTCTGATTCAGTGGGACCTAACAACAACAAGAAAAGTGAGAATGATAGTGAGAATTTTATAACATCAAAACACTTGAATAGTTAACCAGTTGTGGTAGAGAAAAACAGGTAGATTTTTAACCTAGCAACATGAAAAACAATAAATCAAACTCAGTGATGTTAGGTAAAATACAACTTTTTGGAGAACCATCAAGCTGTAGCATTTTCCTGGATGTTATTATTATAAAGTCAAATAATTTTTCTGCCATGTGGGTCTGTACTAATTTTTAGATTAGAAAATTTTGGGGTTTTTTTGAGAAAAATTAGAAAATTTGGGGTTTTTTTTGAGGAAAAAAAAGTCCCAATGTATTGCCATGGAGTCATTTCCAATTGTTAGCAGATCATCCACTGAGTTTCTAAGGTTATAAAAATGGAAGATGACAGCCCATCTTTCATTAGCATCTTTGTATTCCAATTGCCAGAGAAAAATGGCATTTGGAGTAACAGAACAACTTTTTAGTGACTATGCCATGAGAACTTTTTCTTAGGTAGCCAAGAAGAATATATTTGGGCTAAGACTTTTAGAAGATATTAGAACATCTGTGTGAAAAGACAGTTATCTTTGACATAAGCTTTTTTTTTTTATAAATATTATACTGATTTACTTACAAAGTTCGCATACATTGTTTTTCACACTGGATCTTTCCCCTTTCCTTTACCGACCCCTTCCTCCATCCATCAGATTGTGCAACCTTATGATTAAGCACCCGTTCCCCGCCCCCTGCTTGGATTCTTGTACTAGTTCTATGCTAATGGTCTTATACAGTATTTGTGTTTATGAGACTGTTTAGTTCACTTAGCATAATGCTCTCAGTCCCTCCCAACTTAGGTAATAATTTACAAAATCATTTCTCTTGCATGCTGCATAGTATTCCATTGTG
>NW_006399857.1:6692509-6694808 GCF_000299155.1 Elephantulus edwardii
ATGGTACCTTTACGTGGTTTTGATTTGAGCATTTCTTCATGTGTATGTTGGCTATCTGAATGCCCTTCTCTGTGAAATCTTTCCATGTCTCTTGCTCAGTTTGTAATTGGATTATCAGTCTTTTTCTTCTGGAGGCCAAGTAGTACTCAATAAACTTTTAAAAAAAATAAATAAGATCCTTGTCTGGGATGGTATTGCCAAATGTTTGTTTCCAGTCAGTAGGTTTTCTTTTCACTCTGTTGGAAAAAATTTTGATGAGCACAGAGATTTAATCTTTAGAAGGTCCTATTCATCAATTTTATCCTCTTCTGTTCATGGATAGGAAGATTCAATATTGTGAAAATAACAATCCGACTAAAAGCAATCTACATGTTCTAAACAATCCCAATACAGATAGCAAATTCACTTTTCAAGGAGATCGAAGGAAATTGTCAAGTTTATGTGGAAAGAGACCCCACATAAGCAGAGGATTTCTAAAAAATAAAAATAAAGTAGGATGCATAGCACTCTCTGACCTCAAAATATACTTCACAATGATACAATGCAAGCAAGTATGGGGTTTTCTCAAAAAGTTGGAAAGAGAAATATCATTTGACCCAGCAATTCCACTACTGGGAATATACCCTAAAGAAACCAGAACTTGGACCCAGGCAGATGTATGCACATCTATGTTTATTGCTGTTTTGTTCACAATAGCAAAGATTTTGAAATAATACAAGTGCCCATCAATAAATGAATGGATAAAGAAGGTGTGGTATATTAATACAATGGAATACTATGCAGCATTAAAAAACAAAGAACTCATGAAATATTATACAAAATGGATGAACCTGGAGGACATTAGGGTGAGTGAAATATCTCAGTCAAAAAAGGACAAATACTGCATAATGCCACTGTTATAAAACAGGACTGGCATCGGATTTGGGGGAAAACCAAGAAAAGAGGGGGTAAACAATGTCCACTGCATTGAAACATATGAGGGAGAGAACTGTTTAAAAGGGATATATGATTAGGTATTATTTGCATATCAAGAGTCCAGAATAAGAGCTGCACAGTACAGTGGACCAGGAGATGGATAACAATATTTTTTTTTCTTTTTAAAGAGAAAAGTGAACTGGGAGTGAGAGATGGGCAGTGAGGAAAATGTACAACAATGAATAAATGGAAATCCACGTTCTCTATAGTCTTTGAATAACATCTCAATTAAAAAAATGGAAAAAAACAAAACCAAAAACCAAAAACATACTACACAGTGGTAGTAACCAAAACAGCATGGTACTAGTATAATGACCGACACATGAATAAGTGGAACAAACTTATAAACCCAGGAATGACACGTCTATCTAGAGTCAACTGATATTTGACAAGAAAATAAAACCTGTCAAATGAAAAAATGGTGCTTCTTCAAGAAATGATGCTGACCAAACTGGATTGCTAACTGCAGAAAGCTGAAACAGGATTCACATATCACACCATACAGAAAAATAAACTGAAGGTGGATCAGAAATCTGGTTGTAAAGCTTAAAACCATGTAGTTCATAAAAGACAAACTGGGATCAAGCCTAGAGGGCCAGGTCAACCGTATTAAGAGACTGACATATGCTTTCTTGGGTAATGATAAGACTATAAACTATTTGAAAACAATTGTATTTCTCTTCCACAAGATTAGGATACTCACATACAGTTTTGGCTACTCCCTCATTTCAGGTTATCTTATATCCAGTGTTCCACTCTGGAATTTATTGTCTTTTTACTTAACTCAATATCTCTTCACTTATGACTCTGAGGTACAATAAAGTATGAACAGTATACATTGCCTGACAAGCTCACAAGCACTGCGTTTCAAAACTTGTATCTTTAAATTCTACTACTTGGCAAAACTAATTTATAAGATGCTCATTTATTTATACTGTGTTTGGGGGAGCTTCTTTTTCCTTTTATACGGTAGAGAAACTCATTTACAAGTAAACTGATGTATGTTCAACCAGTGCTAAAATATCCAAACTTTGAGTTAACAAGCCTGCTCCTTTTTCAGGCTTTGAGAGGACAATTAAGTGGGTTAAAGCAACAACAGCCAAGGACTTATTTATTATAGCCTCTGAAACAAAGTTCACACAGAGGCAGCAATTTCATAAGCCAGAAATGAACTATAAAAATTTTAATTCTCATGTAGATCACATTTGTAATTGAGAAAGTGTGTCATTCACTTAAAATTTAAAATTTGTAAATATTGATATTTTCCCCAGACTTTAATTATTCTTTATTTGTTTATGTATGTATGCTATGATATTTTATTAAT
>NW_006399857.1:6694993-6712550 GCF_000299155.1 Elephantulus edwardii
CAATTTCTTTGTTTAAAGTAGATACTATTATTTTAAAATCCTTTGCTTTTTAAAGAAAAATCTATATAAATAGGTTTATACATAATAGCACATAAAGAACTCTAATGGCCTAGAGGTGAGTAGTTTCACTACCAATAAAATATCCTATAGTTATAATCCACCAGGTTCTCCATGGAAGAAAGATGGGAAATCTCCTCCAGTGTAATTTATACATTCTATATATCTGCTTGAGAGTCATTTATTAGTTGATTCCAATGACAACAACAACAACAACAACAAGAGCTTTATTCAATTAAAATAATAAGGTTGACTTCAAAAACTTGTTTCAGCCTGAAACTTCTGAGATACTTATACCTGTATATATATGCAATTGTTGTACATATATACTGCCTTTGATTACATATGTTATGTTGTTGTTGTTGTTGTTGTTATGGGCAACCAAGTTAAATGCAACTAATAGGAGCCCTATGCACAATCACTCTGAACCCTGTCCTATCTTGAGCCAATATTACTGATTCAACACACTTTCCTCAATTACCCCAATTACTGTGTCAAATCATCTCACTCAAGGTCTCCTCTCCTGTGCTGTCCCTCCACACTTCCAAGAATGATGTTCTTCTCCAAGATCTGGTCTCCCTTGGCAATATATCCAAAGTATGTGAGACAGAGCTTCAAAATCTTTGCCTCAAAGAACAACTTGGTTTCACCCTCTTTAGGACAGATCTGTTTGTTCCCTTGGCAGTCCATGGTATGTTCAGTACTCTTCTCCAGCACCACAACTCAAAGGCATCAATTCTTCCTCTGTCATACCTTGTCATTGATCAGCTCTCTGAAGCATAGAGAGTAATTGTGAAGACAAGGGCCTGAATCACATAGAACTTAATATCTAGACAGCATTATAGTTCTTCTTTACTCTGGAGAGGTCTCTGATATCAGATTTTCCTAATGCAATTAACTCATCTTTTGATTTCCCGACTTCTGTTTCCAAGAGTATTCATTGTGGATACAAACAATCTGAAATTGTTAATGATCTCTATCTCTTCTCCATCTGTCACGATGCTGCCAATTGGCCCAGTGGTGAGACTCTGTTTTCTTGATGTTGACCTTCAATCCATATTGAAGACTGTAGTTCTAGATCTTTCAAGTCCTTCTCAATTTTGGCAAGCAAGTGTGTCATCTACCAAATACAGATTGTTAATGAGTCTTCCTCCAATCCCTTGCCTCATTCGTCCTCATAATGTCCAAAACCCTAAATAATCTGCTCCACATACACATTGAAAATATATGGAGAAAGGATATAAAGCTGACACTCTTCTCATGATTTTGAAAAATGTAGTGTTTCCTTCCTCTGCTCTGATGACTGCACCCTTGTTCCAGTATAGGTTATGCTTGAGCACAACCTGGTGTTCTGAGATTTCTATTCTTCTTAAGTTTAGCCACAATTTGTATGCTTCACACAGTCAAACAGGCTTGCATAGTTAATGAAACACAGATAGACATTTTCTGGTACTCTCCGCTTTCAGCCAAGATCCATCTGACCTTGGATGTGAGTTAATTTATATAGTAAAACAAACAACAACAAAAAAAAAAAAAACAAAAACAAGCCAATCACTTGAGAAAGAAATCTTTTACTTTCATAACCAACACATTCAGTTACTCCAAAGAAAGGTGATCCAATAGCCTGTGACAACTATAGAGCATTACTATAAGGATCACATATAATCAAACATTTTTACTATAAACCAAAAATATGGAGGAGTGTACATATAGGGATGCCAGAAATTCAGGTTGAAAATTAAAGGCAGTGAAAAGGGTAGTATTCTTTCTTACTGTTGTCACCTGAATCTTGAGTAAGTAACAGCAAATGGTATAACTGTGTTTTTTTAATTATGAAAACACATCTCACTTTGTGGGTCATAATAAATTATACCATTAAGAATGGGAATTTCAGAACACATTATGTTACTTATTAGGAATCTCAATGTAGACCAAGAAATGATTGTTCGGACAGAACAAAAGGATGCTTCTTGGTTTAAAAGCAGCAAAGTTGTGAATTTGAGTTGTATATTTCACCATACTTTTTATTTTGTTACTTTAGTATGTGGACTATAAAGAGAACATAGCATGAGGATTAGGGCAAAACTTATCAACAACCTGTTGTTTTTGTTGTTTGTCTTTGAGTTGACATAAACCCATAACTGATCATCCAGTGGTTTTTTCAGAGGCAATTTATCTCACAGGAGGAGATTTTCTTTCCTTCTACCAGGGAAATTGCTGGATTTCAACCTCATGCCTTTGGGATTACTGCACAGCTTTTTACTACAGACCATCTGCACTCCCTAGCTTGCATCCACAACTTGACTTTCTAAAGAACATTTGATATGATTATTGACAAAAAGAAAATACTACTACCTTCTGTATAGACTGCACTTTAACATAAAGAAACCAGCAGGCCTTATAAGTGGTCCAAAAAAACAATGCCATGACAAATGAGAAAAAAAATTAAAATTAGCAAAAGTTTAATTTTCCTTGGATACACACCAAAACTCATGAAAATAAGAGTCAGGAAGTTGTATGTGGTATTGCAGTGGGAAAACCTGCAGCAAAAGACCTCCTTATAGTGCTAAAGAGCAATGGGTTGACTTTGAGGAATAAGGTGTGGTTGATTAAAACCATGATACATTCAATCACCTCATATGCATGTGGAGGTTGGACAAAAAACAAGGAAAACTTAAAAATTGATGTATTTTAATTGAAACATGTGAAAAGAATTTGAATGCATTGTCAATTATTAAAAGAATAAGTAAGTCTCTTTTGGAAGAAGTGCTGTCAGAATGTTCGTTGGGTATGAAGATTTGAGACATCTTATTAAGAGGGGCCAGTTCTTAGAGAAAGACATCATACTTGGTAAATGGGAGAGTCCTTGAAGAGAAGGAAGACCACCAATGAGATGAACTGTTAATAACTGCAGCCATAAGTTTAAACACACCAGTATTTGATTGCTTAAACTGATGAGCCCTGTTTGGGTCAATACTGTGTAGGGTCATTTTGCATTAGAACAGCCTAGGAACATCAGGGCACCTAGGAAATACACATATTCTCTGCCTGTCTTACACACACACACACACACACACACACACACACACACACACACACACACGTAGCTATGTGCTGTTGAGTCAATTATGACTTTATAATGATCTTAATGGGAGCTTTGGTGGAACAGTAAGGAGCTGTGCTGCAATATTTGGCAAAAATAAATCCAAAAAGTGCATATTTTGAATCCACTAGCTGCCTCCTGGGAGGAGGATGAGCAACCTCCTCTCATGCCTCTGAAAACCTGCTGGAGTGTTAGCCATGAGTTGACGTCAACTAAACACCACACAACAGTAACAAGAAGTGACCCTATGACCAATAAATCAATATCTTTACCTACACGGTGCCTTACTACTTTCTCTATGGGCTTACGTCCACTGTTACAGTTACTGCATCAATTCATCTTATTGGGAATCTTCTTTCTTCGGTGTTCCACCTTTCCCAAGCCTAGTGTCCTTTTCCAAAGACTGACCCTTCCTGATAACATGTCCAAAGTGTGTGAGATGACATTTGATCAGTCTTGCCTCTAAGGAACACCTTGTTCGCATTTTCTCAGAAATAGACTTGCTTTATTCATGAACTGTTCAGTATTCTTCTCTAACATAATAAATCAAGGTATTTATTCTTGTAATGTCATTCTTACTTATTGTCCAACTTTCAGATGCATAGCAAGTAATTGAAAATACCGTGGCTTAGAAAGAGCAAGTTTCTTCGTCTTAAAACTATCACTCCTGCTCTTTAGCCAAGGCTTGGATCCAGTTCACCCTAGCCCTTAAACTGACATCCTTACCTTTAGCACTTTAGAAGTCCTAGACAGCAGATTTCCAAAATGCATTATGCCTTTTCATTTTTTTCATTGCTGTTACCATGGGTGTTGATCCAAGTAAAAGAAATAATTGGCAATTTCTGTTTTTTCTTCCCCAGTAATGAAACTGTCTCTTGGTCTAGTGGTAAGACATTTGTTTTCTACATGTAGAGATGCAATCCATGTTGTCGGATCTACTATAATAAGTATTTTAAGTTCTCTTCACTTTCATCATGTAGAGTGATGTCAGTGACATAATGTAGGCCCCTGATGAACCTTCCTATATACCTTTAAGTCATATTCTTCTCAGAGAGTCCAAATTATCAAATTATTTGCCTAGCATGTAGAATGAATACGTATGTAGGAAAAGTATACCTTAACACTCTTTTCCTGATTTTTTAGAAAACAAATTACTTAAAAGATCAATATCAATAATGATAAGTACTTAATCTATAATACACTATAAGTGGTAGACATTTTTACTCTTTCTATTTTAAGAATTAAAATATTGAGGTATTTAAAAAATTAAATGATAAATGATTTTTTCTTTAAAACAAGGTTCTTTTTTTCTTTAAATTTTATTTTATTTCATTATTTCTGGGTGTACCGTCAAATCAGATCTGACTGATACAGGAGGAGATTGTTCCTCCTTCTCCAGCACAGCATCTGGTGGATTCGAACCATGTACCTCTGTTTTTGCAGTTTCTTGCCACTAGGTCACCAGAGCTCTCCAGATTTTAAGGTTGGCAAACAAATAAATTGAGCAGTCCAATTTATCAGACCAGGATCATCTGAATTCAAAGTGGAATCAGAATAGGACATGAAAGAAGAGATATCTTCTGTCACAGGGATCCTGAATGAAAGCAAAGAATACTAGAAATATGTTTCCTTGCATTTAACTGTGCAAATCTTAATAAATTATTGATAAAATGGAGAAAAAAAGATAATTTCTGAACACTTAATTGTGCTTATGTAAAATGTCTGTGCAAAAAGAATACAGGGATACTATGTGATGTTGGTTGTGTTTTGGAAGAAAATACTGAGTATCCCAAGGACTGCTAAAAGAATGAACAGATATGTCTTGGAGAAGGAGTAGCCAGAGTGATCCTTGGAAACATATATAGCCAAGCTTCATCTCTCATACTTTGGATGTGTTGCTAGGAGAGGCTTTTCCTTAGAAAAGAATATTATGTTTTGAAGAGTAAAAGCAGAAGAGAAAAAAGGAAAAACATAAGGTCCCCATTGAGAGAGATTGACACAGTGACTGCAGCAATTGACTGAAATGTGTAAGAAATCATGAGGATGACCTGGGAGAGTACAGGATTCAAATTTGTTGTTTATATGGTTGCTGTGACTTGTATTTGACTTAATGGCATCTAACAGGAGCAACTACAGCATCATGGCGTAATATTAAAAGTGCATCAGAATTACACCCTTTATCCACGCATATTCAATCTGTATGTTGAGCAAATAATCCGAGAAGTTGTAATATATAAAAAAAGAAGGTGGCATAAGGATTGGAGGAAGACTCATCAGTGACCTATGTTATACAGATGACACAAACTTGATTGCATAAAGTGAAGAAGATTTGAATCACTTACTGAACAAGAGCAAGGATTACAGCTTTCACTATGGCTTGTATTTCAACATTAAGAAAAGAAAAATACAATTGCCCCAGTAAGCAACAGACTGACAGAGATAAGATTGAAGTTGTCAAGAATTTAATTTTACTAAATCCACAATCAAATATTACGGTAGCAGCAGTTAAGAAATAAAAAAAATAACAACAACAAAAAACAGACAAAACTACCAAACCCTCCCCCACACATTACATTGGGAAAATCTATTATGAAGGATCTCTTTAAGGTACTCAAGAGTAAGGATAGCATTATAAAGACCAAGATGCACCTACCTCAAATCTTGATATTTTCCATTGCTTTGTATATATGTGTAAATTAAATAGGGAATAACCAAGATTAAAGAAATATTGATGTCTTTGAATTGTGATGTTCATGAAAAATATATTGAATAATTTGCAACATTTCAATATAACATACATATATTAAAGAAAGTTCAACCTGAATGTTCCTCAAAAGCAAGGAGGGCAACCTTGGTCTCATACTCTGGACATGTTTTTGCAAAATACACTATCCTTAAAAAATTAGAGTTTCAGCGAAAGACAAGGACTCACAAGGAAATGAACTAATTTAGCAATGGGCTTGACGGCAACAGTGAGTTTGAGCACAGTAAACATTGTGAAGATGGTGCAAGACAGGGCAAGGTTTAGAACTACTCTTCACAGGATTGCTATGAGTCCCAACTGGTGGGACAGCATGTATGAACAAAAGGGATTAGAATAAGGACATAAACCATTCAACTGAGATAATCGTTTTCCTTTTACAGTTTAATAAAAATATGTTGCAAAAATAATGCAAATTCCATTTGTTATGGCCTAACTCTAAAATCTTCAAATTTCTCAGATGATAATTTAGAAAGTTCTTGTTAACACTCTTTTCTCCCTTACAAAATAAAAATTAAAAAAAAAAAACCAAACAGGCTTTAAAAGCCATTCAGTATTGAATTTTTTCTTGTATGGATGATATTTAAATATGCAGGCTTAGGAAGCTGGTTTTGAATTATTGGAACCGGAAAATTAAAAAATATTGTTTCTAAAGATAAATGCTAAGGAGAAATGGTCTGAGCAACAAAAACCACTAAGTTTTATCAAATCTTGGAAGCCATGCTTTCCTCTTAAAGTATAAGTTATATTTTAGTAAAAGCTTTCTTAAACCTCAAGCAGTGTACTCTTCTAAAGACTGACACGTGGGATGAAAGTGAATTTATGTCATCAGTAATTTGAAAAAGGAGAGTATGAATGGTTGCACAATTCCAAGAGGTTTCTTTGATTCAAGGATTGGTTCTCCTTTGCTAATATTCTCTGTGTAATCCTCAGGTTTTGTCTATATGACAAAGTCCTTTCCTTTCTTTGTAATTGTGCGGATACTGAGACATCAACTACCTTCATCAATCACAAATCAAGCTCCAATACTGATTGATCTACACAATCACTACAGAGAGACATTGTGAAGGAAACAAAGGTTGGCTCGTGATGTGACAGACAGGTGACCAATAGCCTCATTTTATTCTATGTAGCATTTTATGCAACTAAATCAGAATATTGTTATCAGGAAATTGCACCTCTTTCAACCCATTCTACCTCAAAGCCAACCTAAAACTATCACTCCACCTAGACTGTGAATCTTAGACAAGCAATGTTAATGGAGCAATCAATAAATTTTAGAACCAAAAAAAGTAAAAAAAAACCCCAAACCCACCAAGAAAAAGGAATTTATAGAAACTGTTCCCATTCACCTAATTGTTGTTATTATTGTTAGGTGCCATTGAGTAGAGCATGACTCACAGCAACCCTATGAACAAAAGATCTGAACCCTGTTCTATCCTGCACCATCTTCACACTTCCTGACACACAAGAGCCCATTGTAGCATTCACCATTATCAATCCACCTGATTGAGTAGCAATTATGATGATGACACAAAAAGTATATAATTCTTTTGTACATAGGGTTGCTATGAATTGAAATACTCTGTGGGACCTATTAACAACATTTTGCTGCCTAATGCAAAAGAATATGACTTTAGAAACCTTCTAAGAAGGCATTCTGAACTTTTAAAAAAATGAATTTAAAACCAATAAATTTATATTCTTGACTATAAACCACGTAAGCTAGCAGTTATGTAGTAAATATGTAATCAATACAGATTAATGAATGCATAGAGAGATGAATACATATCACATGCAAGCAAAATATTTCTGAGGATCATTTAAAAATGGCTGGAACAGTACATAGATAAGAAACTGCCAGAAGTTCAAGCAGAATTTTGAAGAGTGAGTGGTGCCAGGGACATCATTGCTGATAATAGATGGAACCTGGCTCAAAGTAAGGAATAGCAAAAGAATATATATTTGTGCTTTATTGACTCTGCAAAGGCATTTGACTGTATGGATCATGACAAGTTGTTGCTGACTAAGGAAAATGAAAATCCCAGAGTAGCTGATCGTGCTCATGAGGAACCTATACCTGGATCAGGAGTCTATTGTGAGAATGGAGCAGGGGAGCACTGCATGGTTTGGAACTGGGGATGGAGTGTCTTTGGGTTGCATTTTTTTTCTCCATAACTATTCAGTCTGTATGCTGAGCAAATTTTCAGAAAACCTAGACTCTATGAGGAGGAATGTGTATCAAGGTTGGAAGGAGACTAATCAATAACCTGCCTTATGAAGATGACACAACTTTGCTTGCTGAAAGTGAGGAGGTCTTAAAGCACTTGTTGCAGAAGATTAAGGAATGCAACCTTCGGTCTGAATTGCATCTCAACGTCAAGAAAGTGAAGATTCTTATCACTGGTCTGATCGGCAGTGTCATGATGGATGGAGAGCAGATCAAAACTGTCAACAGCTTCATCTTGCTTGGATCCACAAGTTATAAGCAGTCAGGAAATAAGGAGACACATTGAGCTAGGAAAATCTGCAGTTAGGGACCGTTTCAAATTATTGAGGACTAAGGTGCATCTGATTCAGGCCATATTACTATCTATATATCTAAGACCTGGGCATTCAATAAAGATGATAGAAAAAGAATTGATGCTTTTGAGCTGTGGTATTGGAGAAGAGCACTGGACATCCCATGGATAGCCAAGAGAATGAACTTATATATCTTGGCGATGGTACAGCCAGAATGTTCTTTGGAGGCAAGAATGATGAGGCTTCACCTCACATACATATGTTGCTAGGAGGTGCTATTCCTTGGATATGAACATGATGTTTGGAAGGGTGGAGAGGGAGACATTCAATTGGGTTTACAAAAGAACATGATACCAGGGATATCATTGTTGATGTCAGATATAACCTGGCTGAAAGCAAATACTACAAGAATACCTTTTCTGTGCTTCATTGACTTTAGAAAGGCATTTGATTGTGTGGATCACAACAAATTATGGTTATTGTTGAGAAGAATGGGAATGCATTGTTTTCAGCCAGGATCTATCTGATATCAACAATGATGTCCCAGGTATCATACTCTCTTGTAAACCCAGTCTAAACTTCTTAAAATTCTGTCAATATACTGTTCTTACCATTTTTGGATGATCTTCAGCAATATTTTGTTTGCATACAGTATTGATGATATTATTAGATCATTCCTGCATTGTGTGTTTTTTTTCATAGTGTCTTTTTTGGGAACAGGAACATAATTTTGATCACAATTAGGAGCATTATTGTTGTTGCTGAGCACTATCACGTTTACTTGTAGCTGACCCTTTAGCAAGTTTTCAGAGACAATAAATCACATGTGAGGAGTCTGCCTATTCTCCCAAAAGAACTTGTTGTTGTTGTTTTTAGGTGCCATAAAGTCGAGGAAAACTCATAGCCACATTATGAACAAAAGATCTAAAACCCGTCCTGTCCTGTGCCATACAAGATACATTGCAGCAGTCACCGTCAATCCACCTGGTTGAGGGCCTTACTCTCCTCTGCTGACCCTCCGCTCTTCCCAACATCATGTCCCTCTCCAAGGAATACCACCTCCTAGCAATATGTCCAAAGTATTCTGGAGGAAGCCTAATCATTATTGCCTCCAAAGAAAACTCTCTCTACACTCTCTCTAATACATATCTATTCGTTTTTGTGGCTGTCCATGGAATGTTCGGTCCACTTCTCCAAAACCATAGCTCAAAGTATCAATTATTTTTCTGTCATCTTTATTCATTGTCTAGGTTTCAGGTGCATAGCTAGGAATTGAAAAGGCCCTGGCCTGAATCATATGCACCTTAATCCTCAAAATGACATCACTACTCCTCAATAATATGGAAAGATGCCTAACTGAAAATTTTCCCATTGCATTGTGTCTCCTTATTTCCTGACTGATGATATGAAGGGTGTTATTTGTGGATCCAAGCAAGTTGAAGCTGTCAGCTGTTGCAATCTGCTCTCGATCCCTCATGACACTGCCTGTTGAACCAGTGGTAAGAATCTGTGTTTTCTTGATACTGAGGTGCAATTCATACTGAAGTCTGCATTCCTTCATCTTCTGCAATAAGTGCTTCAAATCCTCCTCACTTTCAGCAAGCAAGGTTGTGTCATCTACATAACGCAGTTTATTGAGGAGTCTCCCTCCAATCCTTATGTCTCATTTCTCTTCATAAAGTCCTGGGTCTCAGATAATTTGCTCAGCATATAGATTGAGCAGGTATGGAGAGAGAATGCACCCCTGATGACTCCATTCTCAGTGCCAAACCAAGCAGTTCTCCCCTGCTCTGTTTACACAACCACCTCCTGGTAAAGGTTCCTCAGGAGCACAATCAAGTGCTCTGGGAATTCCATTCTCCTCAATGTCAGCCACACCTTGTCATGATCTACAGAGTCAAATGCCTTTGCATGGTCAGTAAAACACAAAAATACATTCTTCTGGTATTCTTTATTTTCAGCAGGATCCACCTGACATCAGCAATGATGTTCTTGGTGCCACACCCTCTTCTAAATCTTGCTTGAAATTCTGACAATTCCCTACCTATGTACTGTTCCTGCCGGTTTTGAATGATATTTAGCAGTATTTTGCTAGCATGTGATATCAATGATATTGTTCGCTAATTTCCACACTCAGTTGGATCACCCTTCTTGGAAATTAGAACAAATATGGACTTCTCCCAATCCGTTGGCCAGACAGCTGTCCTCTAAATTTTTTGGCTACATCTTTTAATTGAAACAAGCCAATTGATAATCCCATCAATTCCTGTGGCTTTATTCTTTGCCAATGCTTTCAATGCAGCTTGCACTTCCTCTTTCATTACCATTGGCTCCTGTTCATATGGCATTTCCTGAAATTTTTCAGTGTCAATCAATTATTTCTAATACAGTGACTCAGTATTTCTTCCATCTTCTTCTGATGCTTTCTGGGTCATTCAATATATTGCCCAAATATCTTTCAACATTACAACAAGAGGCTTAAAATTGTTTTTCAGTTCCTTCAGCGTGAGAAATGCAGAGCAAGTTCATCTTTTTTTATTTTCAAATTCCAGCACTCTGCATATTCCGTTCTAATACTTTGCTTTGTCCTCCTGAGCTACCATTTGAAACTGTTCAGCTCTTTTACTTCAACATATATTCCTTTAGATTTGGCTTCCTGACATTCCAGTGCAATTTGACTGGGATACAAATGTAGGAAACAATGAAGAAGGAACAGTAGTTGGAAAATCTGGGCTTGGTGATAGAAATGAGGCTAGAAATAGAATGACTGAATTTTGTATTTACAATGATTCATTCATTCCAAATACTTTTACTAAAAGACACAAAAGCTGACTTTACACCCGTATTTCACCAAATGGGCTGCATAGGAATCAGATTGTCTACATTTGTGGAAGAAATAATTGGAGAAGCTCAATATCAGCAGTCAAAAATAGGCCAGGGTAAGAGTGTGGGTCAGATCATCAATTACACCAAAGAAATTGAAATTAGTCCAAAGAAAATGAAATAAATCCACAGGAATCTAGATATGATCTTGAATCAATTCCATTTGAATTTCATGATCATCTTAAGAATAGGTCTGAGGATTGAACACCAATGATAAAAGAGCAGATGAGTTGTGGCATGATATCCTTGATATCATCCATGATGAAAGTGAAAGGTCGTTATAAACTCAGCGGAAAAAGAAAAAACTGAAAAGGATGTCAGAAGACTTTTGAAAGCACATAGGACAGTATAAATCTCCTCCAATTCAGTTCACACAAGGACCTTTTCCATCTATGACAATGAATTATAAGTGAGTATAAGTATAAAAGAAGAGGATATGAAATATCATTTCCAAATTAAAAATAGGCAATCACTTATTTCCTTCTCCAAGAACTAATTTTTCCTGATAAAATCTCAAAAATGCCTATGCATAACAAAATCTTGTCATGATTGCTTCTATGAAGCATTTTGTCTGTACTTCTTTAAGGACATACTTGTTTCTTCTGGCCGTCCAAAGTAAAACTGATATTTTTCACTCACGCCATAGCATAAGGCATTAATTCTTCTTCTATATCCCTTATTGAATGTACCATGGACTGCCAAGAAAACAAACAGATTCATCCGAGAGAGGGTTAAACCAGGCTACTCCTTGGAGGCAAAGATTCTGGGGCTTCGTCTGACATACTTTGGACATGTTGCAGGGAGAGACAGGTCCTTGGAGAGGAACATCATGCTGGGTAGAGTAGAGGGACAGCGCAGGAGGGGAAGACCCTCCGTGAGGTGGATCGATTCAGTGACTGGGGTAACGGGATGGGTGTGTCAGAGGCAATGCGATTGGCACAGGATAGTGCAAGGTTTAGGGCTGTTGTACATAGGGTCGCTATGAGTCGCAAACGACTCTACGGCACATAACAACAAAAACAACATATCCTTTATTCATTGCCAGCTTCCATGCATGTCTCAAAAAATAAAAACACAAATTCATTGCCATAGTGTCACACCATGGCACATGGTTTTTAAGCCACAGAGAGTTTTCAGAGGCTGCAAAATATATGAGATAATTGCCAACATTTCTTGCGCAGAAACACTAGTGGAATTTGAACCTGCATAAAGTAGATGCCTTTGGCATAGAATTGCAACATTCTACAAACAATCCAACTAGAATTTGCTACTAGGAAATATTAGCATATTATTTTGCAAATGACTTATTTGTTCTTTAACACTTTGTAACAGTCTTTGTGAAACTTCATAAAAGAAAAAACAATCTCTTTGCTATTGATCTGGCTGATGCAAATGTATTTTGATTTCTTGACAGCTGCTTCCATGGACATTGATGTTGTCATTGTTAGATGCCATCAAGTGAAATATGACCTACAGTAACTCTAACAAATCTGAACACTGTCTTATGCTGTGTCATCCTTATCATCTCTGGATCCAATTAAATGAAATTTTTGACAGCTTCTATATTTTTCAAATTTCTTATGATGTCACTTATCACTCTAGTTGTGAAGATTTCTTTCTTCATATTGAAATGTAATCCATTCTGAATACTAGAGTCCTTGATCTTCGTTAGTAAGTTCTTCAACTGTTCTTGACTTTCAGCAATCAAGAATGTCAATCATCACCTTAGGTTATTTTCTCCAATCTTATGGTATATTCTTCTTCATATATTTCCGTTTCGCAGATAATTTGTTCAACCTACAGTTTGAATAAGTATGGTGAAAAGATAAACCTTGACATATACACCTTCCTTAATCTAGCCCATATATTATCCTCTTGATTTATTAAAATAGCTTCTTTTAGATCTGTGCCCTGGTACAAAAAATAACTTTTTTTTCCTCAGAATTTGTATTGTTTTCAATTCAATCTATAATTATCTATGGTCCAAATAAACATTTTTTCTGATATTCAATATTCTCAGTCAATATTCATGTTTTCCATTATCCCATGTCCTCCTCTTCTGATTCTAGGTTTAATATCTTGCAATTCACTTGTCAATATACTGTTGATATTTCTTTGCTGTCAACAGCAACGTTTTACTTAGAAGTGATACTTTTAAATAATGTATTCATTCTGTTGGATAACCTTTGTAATTGGCCACAGACGTGGCTTTCTTTAAGTTGATATGTCAGGTAACAGTCTTCCTAATTTCTTGACATAAAAAAAAAAAAATATTTCAAGGGGAGCTCTGGTGGCCTAGTGGCAAGAAGCTGCACTGCAATGCCAGAGGTGCATGGTTTAAATCCACCATATGCTTTGCCAGGAAAGGAGGGACAATCTCCTCCTGTACCAGTCAGATCTGATCTGACAGTACACAGACACACACACATACACAAAATAATAATTTAAAAAAGAAAAATTCAAAAAATATTTCAGTTTTTCATCACTACTTTACATCATATGACTATATCACTATTCAGTTAATAAGAATTTCAAATATCCACACAGTCACCCACTTGGGCAGATGTTAGTGGACCTTCCAGTTTATGAATAGGAAAAAGGATTGATTACCTACTTCTGAAATAGCTTGTTGAAAAACTTAACATACTTGCTCTTTGGCAAACTCAGAAGGTCTTTGACAGCATGTTTTTCCAGTGCAATATGTCTTTTTATTTCTGGATGCCTCTGAATTACAGTGCTAGCAAACATTAAATATTTTCACTTAAAAAAGAAATAGCATGCCTCCTAAAGCTCTAGGAACCTTGATAAATGTCAATAGTTATTGAGGGGCATCAGGATTTTTGTTCATAGGGTCACAATGTCTCATCATCGACTAAAAGGCAATCAACAATAACAACTCAAACAACAAGTAAATGTCTTTAGGAGGAAATGTAACTAGGGTGCTCCTTAGAGACAAGGATGGTGAAATTTGTCTCATATTTTAACCTTGCTGTTAGTAGGGATCAGTTCTTGGAAAAACATATCATACTGGGAAAGATAGAAGATCATCAAAAGAGAAGAAAACCCAAAAGGAGATGGATTGATGCTATGACTGTAATCAGACTTGAGCAATGCAGAGATTGTGAGAAGAGTGAAGAATAGGGCAAGATTCCAATCTGTTGTTCATATGGTCAGTACGTATACTGGTCAACTTGAAAGCACCTAAATTCTCCCTCCACTTGATTCTCCATTATTACTGTCTAATATAACGCTCTTTTTTGGTGTAGTACCTTTAAAATACAGTGAATACATAATGTTTACTTTGTCTATTTCTCCTCTTTCAATCTTATGCTTCCCATTTTTCAATGGAGAAAAGTTGTCAATTTATGCATTTTTTTTTGTCTTATAAAAATATTTATTTCATACTTTACAGAATATTTTTTACTAGTTTATTTACAAAATTATAATACAAATTTGAACAAATTCTTTCCATTTCCCTCACCACCCCACCCAACAAATTGTACAATCCAATGATTAATACCATCTTCCTCCTGTACATCCACATCCCTCTGCTTCCAGCCTCTCCCACCTCTCTTGGATCCTTATACTCATTCTACAATAACGATCTTATACAATATTTATCCTTTTGGGACTTAGTTCACTCATTATAATGCTCTCCAGTCCCTCCCAACTTAGGTAAAAATTTACAAAGTTTTTGCTCCTGCCTGCTGCATAATATTCCATTGTGTGAATGTGCCATAATTTCTTAATCCATATGTTTGTGGTTGGACATTTGGGCTGTTTTCATGTTCTTGCAGTGGTGAATAATGCTACTCTGAACTTTGGTGTACAAATCTCAGTTTATATCTTAGTTCTCATATTCTCAGAGTATATTCAAAGTAGTGGAATAACTGGGTCCTATGGAAATTCTATATTTTTGAGGAAATGCCAAACTGCCTTCCAGAATGGTTGCACCATTTAACAATCCCACCAACAATGTATAATGTTCCTTTCAAACATCTAATACTTGGCTGCCCTGTTAAACTTTGCCATTCTTACTGGAGTGAGATGGTCCTCATTGTGGTTTTGATTTGCATCTCTATTTTTGCCAGTGATTTGGAGCATTTATTCATGAGTCTGTTTTAGGGCATATTTTTTATCTCACATACTTTTGGCTATAGATAGACATTGTGCTGGGAAAGGTGGAAGGTCAGAAAGAGAGGAAGATCCTCAGCAAGATAGATTGACATGGTGACTGTAGCAGCCATCTTGGAAGAAAAACTGCCCATGCATTTAATTATCCTGATCTCTCCCATGCAGCCCAATCTCAGATGGTCCCATCATCCTTTAATGAATAAAATGAAAATAGTTTCCTTTTGATAAGTTAATTATTTAAGAAAACTCTAACTTTCTCCATAAATAAATAAATATATTTTCCCTGCCTACAGAGCCTTTAAAATATTAATTTTCTCCTTTGTGCAACAATTCATGGCTACTTGTGTCCTAGTGTACTCAGGGCAGTGGGAGGGGTGCAGGGGATTGTATACCAAAGAAGGAATTTTCCTTTTGCTTTTCAAAGAGAGCAATGAACTGAGAGTGAGGGCTGGGCAGGGAGAAAAGTGCAACAGTGAATGAATGGAAATCCAAAATCTCTGTAAATATTCATTAAAATTAATAAAATAAAATTTAAAAAAACCCCTTGTTTTGAAACTAATATAGTTGGTAAAACTCAAAGTTTAAATATTGTTATTCATAATATTATTGGCTGAATACAATGGGATACCCCCAAAAGTATATAATCTATGGGATACAAATTAAAACTCCTCTTCTGCCAAAGACAATGAGCTGAACTCTGAAGACCCAAAGGATCTTTTTAGAGGTAAAGGCCCTTTTCAGAGCCAAAGGCCCGAGGGCTCTTTTTATAGCTGAAGACCCAAAGACTCTTTTCAGAGCTCAAGACTCTGGCCACACCACTGACTGTGAGCTGCTGTCCCTGGCCAAACAGGTGGCTGTGAACTTCTGAACTAGCTAAGGACCCAGACTGCACCAATAAACATGAGAGGAAAAATAAGGAGATGAGTTGGGAACTCAGGTGCGAGTGAGTGTTCCCTAGTATTAATCAATCAATATGTTGTGAAGAATTTATGAATTACAATGTAGATAAATTCTAATTAATTATTTAATGCTTGCTATGAATTGATGAGTCAATATGTTATGATGAATTTATCAATTGCAATGTAGATAAATTGCAACTTATTATTTCTATGATTGGCTACCCAATGCAGGCAGAGAATATGGTAGAGCTCCCCAATTAAAACAAGCTTGGAAGGAGGAGTGGCATCCACTTCCATAATAACTTTGCTCCTCCGGAAACCCTATGAACCTGGAGAGAGGATGAAAGGCACCCAAGCGTCGAGGACTTTCCTTCATAGGGTCGCTATGAGTCGCCTGCGACTTGACAGCAACAACAACAACAACAACAACAACAACATGAATTAACTAATGAATCAATAAATTGTAATTGGCTTTTGTAATACGTCCACGAGTAATTAATTAAGGCTCAAAACTCCTGACACAAAGCCTAGCTGCTACAAAGAATACATGTTTTAGACAATACTCATGTATATGGGTAAACACCTCAAGGACTGTATTTGTGACTAATTATGTAACAGGTTATTTTAGTTTTTATTCTGTGGAAAGTGTAAAGAAGTCTAAAAACAAAGGTTTTAATGTAATTTTGTTTCCCACCCCTGCTGTTGATTTTGGATGCAAGAGAGGCACCCACTTCCTAAACAACATGCCTCTGGAAAGTCTCCGAACTTAGAGAAATGACTACAGAACAGGTTCTGGTCTTTTGTTCAGAAGAGTCACTATGATTAGTGCTCAAGTTGACAGCACTTAACGACATCATGCTTTTGGTTTTTAAATGTAGTAGTCTGATCATGATGCTGAATAAAACGTCTTTTAAAAAAAAAAAACAAAAACACACAATACTAGAAAAAAAATAGTCCAGGATTTTTATTTTATGCAAGCAAAGAAAGAGGTTTAATAAGGGAAATATTTTATAAGGGAGACATAGAGACATAATTTATACATTCTTCATGAATCATACTTCCTAATTGTTGCTGTTGTTAAGTGCCATAGAGTCATAAACAACTCATAGTGACCCTATGAATGAAAGACCTGAACACTTGTATAATTTTTATCATTTCTCCAAGTTCATAGAGTTTCTGGAAGCAAGCTATTTGAGA
>NW_006399857.1:6713825-6729151 GCF_000299155.1 Elephantulus edwardii
CTTGGTTTTAGTCCTAGGTCCGTGATCCACCTTGAGTTGGTTTTTGTATATGGAGTGAGGTGGGGATCTTGTTTAATTCTTCTGCAGATAGATTTCCAATTTTGCCAACACCATTTGTTTAAAAGGCTGTCATTTCCCCACCTAACTGTTTTTATCTCCTTGTCAAAAATCAGTTGACCATAACCATTATCACATTTAACACATCAGTGTCACAGTGTTTAGCATCACAGCAACCACGAGTTACCTCTGTACAACAAGTGGACAGACGACTGCTATACCACTTAGAAGAATGTTTGACCAAAAACAATTAAAACCAGGTCTGAGGGCCACATATTAAAATCATCTACCTTTGACTTCATAACATAACTTTAAACCTACTAGATCAACAGAGCTCTCTCATTGTTGTTGTTGTTGTTGTTGTTGTTGTTACATGACCTCCAGTTGTAGACGACCCTATAAATGAAAGACCTGAACTCTTCTGTAACGTTCATTGTTTCTCCAAATTCATAGAGTTTGACTCTACAGAGGTTTTGATTTCTGGTTATGGTGAGTTTTGGGGGCATTGTTTACTGGCCATTGGCTGTGAGTTGATTGAACTGTTGTTGTTAAGTGCCATTGAGTCGCTTGCGACTCATAGTGACCCTATGTACAAGAGCCCTAAATGCTGTTCTATCCTGTGCCAAACTCGCCATCTCAAACGCACTCATTCCCACCACTTCACTCACAGAATTGATCCATTTCATTGAGGGTCTTCTCCTGCGCCACCCCTCCACTCTCCCAAACATGATGTCCCTTTCCAAGGACAAGTCCCTCCTTGCAACATGTCCAAACTATGTCACACAAAGCTTCAGAATCCTTGACTCCAAGGACCATTCTGGATTCACCCTCTCCAGGACAAACCTGTTTGTTCTAGCAGTCCATGGTATATTTAACACTCTTCTCCAGCACCACAGTTCAAAGGCATCAATTCTCTTTCTATCACCCTACTCACTGTCCAACTCTCTGATGCATAGCACATAATTGCAAAGACTGTAGCCTGGATCAGGCACATCTTAGTCTCCAGCCTGATGTCGTTGCTCTTCAGTACTCTTGAGAGACCCTCACAGCTGACTTGCCCAGTGCAATTCGTCTCCTGATGTCTTGGCTGCTGTTAACAAGAGTGTTGACTGTGGAACCAAGTAAACTAAAACTTAACTATCTCCGTCTCTTCACCATCCATACTGACGCGGCCAATGGGCCCAGTGGTGAGAATCTTTGTCTTCTTGACATTGAGCTTCAATCCATATTGAAGACGGCAGTCCTTGTTGTTCTGCAGCAAGTGCTTAAGATCCTTTTCAATTTCAACAAGCAGGGTTGTCATTTGCATTACACAGAATGTTGATGATTTTTCCACCAATCCTGATGCCACATCCTCTTGTTTTGCATACAGACTGCAAAGGTATGAAAATAAAATACATCCCTGATGGACCTCCTTCTTGATTTTGAACCATCTAATGTCTCCCTGCTCTGTTCTGATGACTACCTTTTGGTCCAAGTATAGGTTTCACTTTAACACAATCAAATATTCTGAGATTCATAATCTTCTCAGAGCCAACCACAGTTTGTTATGATCCACACAGTCAAACTTCTTTGCAAAATCAATGAGACACAGATAGACAATCGTCTGGTACTCCCTGCTTTCAGCCAAGATCCATCTAACATTAGTTATAATATCCCTAGTACCATGACCTCTTCTAAATCCAGCCTGCACATTTGGCAATTCTTTGTTGACATATTGTTCCCAAAGTTTTTGGATAATTTTCAGCAGAATCTTGCTTGCATGTGATATCAATGATTTTTATCAAAAATTTCCACACTCTGTTGGGTCACCTTTCTTTGGAATGGGAACAAATATCTATCTCTTCCAGTCAGTGGGCCAGCTGGCTGTCCTCCAGATTTCCTGGCACAACTTATTGAGCACACCCAGGGCAGCGCCTGTTTGTTGAAATAAATAAATTGGTATGCTGTCAACTCCTGGAGCCTTATTTTTTGCCAATTCCTTCAGAACAACTTGACCTTCCTCTTTCATCACCATAGGCTCTTGCTCATATGTTATTTCATGAAATTCCTCTGAGTCAGCCAATTCCATCTGATACAGTGACTCTGTGTACTCTTTCCACTTCTTTTGATAATTCCTGGATCATTCAACATTCTACCCAAACAATCTTTAAGTATTGCCACCTGTGGCTTGAATTGTTTTTCAACTCCTTCAGCTTAAGAAATTCTAAACGAATTCAGCAATTTGATTTTCTGAGTACAGCTCTCTGCACATTTCATTATAGTATCTTGCTTTGTTGTCCTGAGCTGCCTTTTGAAATTTTCTATTCAGCACTTTGATTGTATTAGACCTCCTATTTAAAAAGGAATTTATTCTCTAATAAGGAATCCAGGTAGGGAGTATTCAGAAGCAGTCTGACTTCCTAATTACTAGAGTGAAAAGCTCAATTCTAGGTATTCTATAGTGATCAAAATTGGAACACATCTTTCGTGTTTTTTTCATCCACTGTATCTTTATGTTTACTAATTCAAGATACTAAAGAGCTGAATAGAAGATTCCAAAAGGCAGCAGGGGATGACAAAGCAAAATATTGCAATGAAATGCGCAAGGAGCTGAGTTTGAAAATCAAAAGGGCAGACAGAACTCGTTCAGCATTTCTTAAGTTCAAGGAACTGAAAAAAAAAATTCAAACCTTGAGTTGCTATAATCAAGGATGCTTTATGCAGAATATTAAATGATCCAGGAAGTATTAAATGAAGATGGAAAGAATATACTGAGTCACTGTATCAAAAGGAACTGGCAGACAGAGAATAATTTAGAGAAATAACATATGAGCAAGAGCCTATGGTGTTGAAGGAAGAAGTACAGGCTGCTTTGAAAGAAACAGCAAACAATAAGACCCCAGGAATAGATAGAATACCAATTGATGTATTTCAGCTAATGGATGCTCCCTGGATGTGCTAACCAAGTTGTGCCAAGAAATCTGGAGAACAACCACTTGGCCAACTGACTGGAAGAGATCTATATTTGTTCCCATTCCAAAGGAAAGTGACTCAACAGAGTGTGGAAACTATAGAACAATATCATTGATTTCACATGTAAGCAAGATTCTACTGAAGATTATCCAAAAACGACTGGAACATCACGTCAGCAGAGAACTGCCAGAGGTCCAGGCTGAGTTTAGACGTCATCGTGGTACTAGGGATATTGTAGCTAATATTAGATGGAACTTAGCTGAAATCAGGGAATATCAGAAGATTGTCTATCTGTGTTTCATTGATTTTGCAAGGCGTTTAACTGTGTGGACCATAACAAACTGTGGATGACTCTGAGAAGAATGAGAATGCCAGAGCACTTGATCGTGCTATTGAGAAACCTATACTTGGGCAAAGAGCAGTCGTCAGAACAGAGCAAGGAAACATTGCACATTTCAAAATTGGGAAGGCTATATGCCAGGGATGTGTGCTATCTCTATACCTTTTTAACCTGTATGCAGAACAGATTATCCGAGAGTCTGGGCTCTATGAGGAGAAGGGTGGCATCAGGATTGGTGGAAGATCTATCAACAATCTGCAGTATGCTGATGACACAACCCTGCTTGCTGAAACTGAGGAGGACCTGAAATGCTTCCTGCAGAGGGTCAAGGACTGGATGGTGAAGAGATTGAGATTGTTAACAAGTTTTGTCTGCTTGGCTCCACTGTCAACACTCTTGGCACCAGTAGCCAGGAAATTAAAAGACGTATTGCTATGGGAAAGTCTGCTGTTAGGGACCTCTCCAAAATACTGAAGAGCAATGGGTCACTCTGGAGACTAAGGTGCATCTGATACAGGCTATAGTCTTTGCAATCACTTGTTATGCATCAGAGAGTTGGACAATGACTAGGGAAGATAGAAGGAGAATTGATGCCTTTGAACTGTGGTGCTGGAGAAGAGTATTGAATGTACCATGGACTGCCAAGAAAACAGATTCATGCTGGAGAGGGGTAAACCAGGCTGCTCCTTGGAGGCAAGGATTTTGGGGCGTCATCTGACATACTTTGGACATTTTGTAAGGAGGAGCAGGTCCTTGGAGAGGGAAATCCTGCTTGGGAGGGTGGAGAGATGGCCCAAGAAGGAAGACCCTCTATGAGGTATATTGATTCAGTGACTGGGGTAATCATGATGGCTGTGTCGGAGTCAGTGCAATTGGCACAGGATTGAGCAAGGTTTAGGGCTGTTGTATGTAGGGTCACTATGAGTCGCAAGGGACTTGATGGCACATAACAAAAACAATTGTTTCTGTCAACTAATTTTTTTGTATTTTCTTCAATCAGTGTATTACTATATTTTTTACAATTCTTTAAGTTCTATATATTGTTTTCTAAATGTTTGTTTATTTTTATATATCAAATTATTGCTACCTCTTCATATTTAAAATGCAGTTTTTATTCCTTCCAGCATCAAAACAATATTTATTTAAAATTCTTAAGCAATTTATTTGTAGTTTTATTTTGTTTTGTCTTATTTCTAGTATTTTTATCACTTTGTTATATTTTTGTTTACATTTTGTTTTCTAAGTTTTCCGATTCTTTCTAAAGTTGTCATAATTTTTATGTGGTATTGGTTTGCTAGATTTACTTAATTTTTTAGTTATAATTTCTTATGACTATAGAGAGAAAGTCAGTTCTTGGCTGAGCTTTCTTTTTTAAATACTAGTTTATTTATAAAATTTGAATTCTTTGCTTTTGAGAGTAGATTCTTCTCATTTCCCTCATCCCTACACTCACCAATTTGTACAACTCCAGGCTTAATCTCACTCATCCTGCACAGCCTCATCCCTGAGTTTACTTTTTTGTGGTAATCGTTTTTCAATGACCCTGAGGGCTTGCTTGACAATGTTCTATTTATATGTTAAAATAACCCTTCTCTGCCAGAGGCATTCTAGTGGTTAAGTGATAAGGAATTGAGCTGCCAATCTGAAGAAGTGCAATTTGAATCCACAGCTCCTGAATGGGATAAAGATGGTACTCTCTTTTGTGCCATTTGTTGCTATTGGTGTGTAAGATTGCTCATCTTTGTTCCCTGGAGCAGCTGGTGAATTCAAACAATGTGTCATTGGGATTCCAGAACAATTCCTTATCACTAAGCCACCAGAGCTAACTCACAGGCTCTGAAAACCTGCAGGAGGGTCAGTTATTGATCACATTTCAACTTCATGGTACACAACTGCAACAATTCCATACACTTTTGTTTTCAGTGTTTCTATGCTTTCTAATAGGTTTCCATGTTTTATAACTGAACAGTTAAAAAGATATGAATATTATTTTGTCATTGTTTTTAGGTGTCATCAAGTCTGCTCCAGCTTAGGGCACAATGATCAAAACCTTTTCATATCAGGCACCATTCTCACATTCTCAATTGTACTAAGGCCCATTGTTGATGCCATTATATAAGTTCATCTTATTTAAAGTCTTCTTTTGTTAATGCTCTACTTTTCCAAACCAGATCCACAGATTGGCTCCTCCTGAAAACAATCTTGAAGTATGTAACACAATGTCCCACCAATCTTGCTTGTAAGGGGAAAGGTGGCTACTCTTCTCCAAGATGGATTGATTTGTTCTTTAGGTAGCCAATAATTGATAAATAAATGTCCTTGCCTTATTTTTTTGCTTTCAAATTCCTTTTAAATGTTCATAGTGCAACATGTTTCTACTGTAACTTTCTAAAGTAGATAACACTCCTTGAGAATCTCCTTAACTTTTAGAGTCATTACTCAAATGAGAATAGTCTTTCAAAGGAGATATATTAAATTAAGGAAGAAGCAACTCCAATACTTAAAAATGGATAATTCAATTGAAGCAGCAACTCATTTTTTTCATTTACGGAGAGGAGAATAGGGACTAACATGTATAACTGAAAATGAACAAATATGAGATCATTGCACAATTCATTATGAAATAACTTAATAAAAAGGAAACGTAATTTCAGCTAACTATATTATAGTTATATTTGAAAATATTCAAAGAATTTAGACTATGAGGAGGAAGCTTCGGTGGTTGAATGATAAGGAGCTGTGCTGCCAAACGACACCAGGTACCCCACAGGAAGAAAATACGCAGTCTTCTCCTGTGTGATTTCCTGTCTCCAAAACCCTCCTGGAAGACCAGCTATGAGACAGGCCTGACTTGATGCTACATTATATTAATAGTAACCACAGACTACAAAAACCAGTATTTTAAAACACTGATAAAAGCTGAATCCAAAATTATTTAGGTTATGCAAAAATATGTAGAGGTAGCCGTGGTGGCCTAAATTATAGAGAGTTGTGCTGAAAAGATTGAAATTAAAATAGTCCCTATAGTTCTCAGTTGAATTAAACTCAAGTTTCTATAGTTCTCAGCTAAGTTAAACTCAGGAATTTTTTCCATTTTCCCTGGTAGAGCCCCACACCCAGCTGTATCCAAGGCAACAGTATTTCAAGAATGGCTAGCAGAAAGGCAGAGCAAACAAGCAAAGATTGTTTCTCAACTGATAACCCATGTGCCTTTGTTTCCCGACTGATAACCAATGTATCTTGTGCTTTTCCACTGCCCTGGAGTTTGAACTCATAGTATACTTAAGAATTTGTGACACCACCCTATAGTTAAAGATCTATCTAACTGCTACATGTGCTATGTGACTGCCACAAGTGCTACGTGCAAAAATGCTGTGTAAACCCTGAGCGAACACTCAACCAATGAATTCAAACTGTGCTTTCATCACCCAATGAGAAGCTGATACTCAGTTGTATCCCCCTAAAGTGTATAAAAAAACCCAACTTTGTCTGCTCGCTGTCAGCTCCTCTGTCTCCTGTGAGAGATAAGAGTCGGCCTGGAGCTCCACAATAAACCTCTTATCTCTTGCTGTTGCATCAGGCCAGTGTCTTGGAGTCCTGGGTCTTCGCCGTCCACTCGGGACAGAACAGGACCAGCGGTTCGGGGGTCCTTCAGTGCTGTTAACTCAAAGGCCACACCCCTCTTATGGTTTGAATCCTTGAGTGATTCTTCAGGAGAAACATAGCCTCTGAAAATCCACTGATGGTCAGTTGAGTCCGTTCCAACTCAATGGCAATGAGTTTTCCTTCTTTCTATTATTTTTATTTTGGTTTTAATCGAGCAACATGATGAATAGTTAGCACCATATCTTAGGCTCAAAATGAAAAACAATTTATTGTCTAATAATACACCCAAGTTATCTGCTAAGTAATTTTTAAAACTATGATTACATGTTCTTGTTGAAGATGAAATAAACTGTAAATGAAAATTATCAAATTCAAATCAGCAAAGTGCTCTGTTTTATGTATAAGTTTAAACATTAATAGAACCTATGGAAGTCAACAGCATTATCATTGAGTTAATCCTGATTTTGACTTATAATAACCCTATAAAATAAGGTAGAATTGGCCCCACTAGACTTTCAAAGTTGTGAATCCTAACAGAAGCAGATTGGCACATATTTTTGCTATGAAGAAGATGGTTGGTCGACCTACTGACCTCTTGCTTTGTAGCTGAACCAAATATTACTGTTGTTTTGTTGTTTTTGGGTGCCTTTGAGTTGAGTACAACCCACAGCGGCCTTATGAACAATAGATCTGAACTGTGTCCTATTCTATGCCATCTTCATACTTCCTAACACACTAGAGCCAATTGGAGCAGTCACTGTGTCAATCCACCTAATCAAAAAACTTCCTCTCTTTTGCCATCCCCCTACTCTGCCAAGCTTCATGTCCCTCTCCAAAAATGGCCCCTTCCAGCAATGTAACCAAAGTGTGTGAGGTGAAGCCTCTTCATTCTTGCCTACAAAGAGCACTCTGGCTACACCCACTTCAAGATATATTTGTTCTTTTGGCCATTCATGAGTGTTTAATGTTCTCCAACACCAGAGCTCAAAGACATCAATTATTCCTCAGTCATTCTTATTCGTTGTCTAGAGACATAGCAAGTGATCAGTAAAACCATGGCCTGAATCAGACACACTTTAGTCCTCAAACTGACATCATTACTCCTCAATAATTTGGAGAGATCCCTCACTGCAGACTTCTCCAGTGCAATGCATCTCCTTATTTCCTGTCTAAAACCAAGGAAATTAATTGTGTATCCAAGTAAAATGAAGTTGTTGACAGTTTCAACATTCATCATAGGTAACATGAATTAAAGGCTTTTTAAAGTTAAGCTAATTGTATTATTACAAAGAGATAGCAAACAAAGATTCAAAGCAAAATTGTTGAACTGAATACATATCAGTATAAAAGCAAATTGGAAGGGTACTTAAGATATGCATATTTTAACAAGCTTATCTCCAGAGTAGATATTCCCTTTCAGTACACAAATTAAGAATTAGCCAAAGATGGAATTATATACTTTCTTCTACATCTACAATATCCAGTGTTTATTTATTGTTGTTGTTGTTATGTGCTGTCAAGTAACTTGTGACTCATAGCGATCCTATGTACAACAGCTCTAAATTCTGTTCTGTCCTGTGCCAATCTCATTTTCTCCAACATACTCATCACGATTGCCCCAGTCACCGAATCAATCCACCTCCCAGGGAGCCTTCCCCTCCTGCGCTGTCCCTCCACCCTACCAAACATGATGTCCTTCTCCAAGGACCGGTCTCTCCTTACAACATGACCAAAGTATGTCAGACGAAGTCTCAGTATCCTTGCCTACAAGGAGCAGCCCAGTTTAACCCTCACCAGGATGAATCTGTTTGTTTTCTTAGCAGTCCATCGTACCCTCATCACTCTTCTCCAACACCAAAGCTCAAAAGCATCAAAGCATCAATTCTCCTTCTATCCTCCCTGGTCATTGTTCAGCTCTCTGACGCATAAGAAGTGATTGCAAAGACCATGGCACCTTAGTCTCCAGAGACACACCGTTGCTCTTCAGTACTTTGGAGATGTCCCTAACAGCAGACTTTCCCATGGTAATACGTCTTTTAATTTCCTGGCAGCTGGTGCCAAGAGTTTAATATATATATATCTCACCACCCTTATACACTGTGCTTTATTATGTACATTGTGCCCCACAAAATTCCACATACACACTATACTTTATAAAATTAATTACCACCTATCTATGTCTTTTATCATTGTTTTTAAGACTCCACTGACACTTCTTGTCTCATCTATCCCCCCAAACTCGATCATCACAGCAATCATCTTTTCCCCTTTTCTGCCCCTCCTTCCTCACTTCTTTTGTTTTTTTTTTTTTACTTCTTTTTTTTTTTTTTTTTGAAACAGTCCCTCGGTAAGGACTATCCATTTAGCTTTGTATCCAAAGACGAAATTTGTAGGTGAAAGGAGTTAGGAGTCAGCCTTCGTTAAGAGACTGGTTCATTTCAGGGTCGAAAATATGGAACGCTTCACGAATTTGCGTGTCATCCTTGCGCAGGGGCCATGCTAATCTTCTCTGTATCGTTCCAATTTTAGTATATGTACTTCTTTTGTTTTGTTTCCATGAAATAGTTCATGTGAGATGAACAATAGTCTAGTGTGCTGGGACAATGGTTGACTCTTGAGCTTGTAGCTATGTTGTTGTTGTTGTTTGATGCCATCGAATCGTAGATGACTCATAGCGACCCTATGAACGAACGGCCTGAGCACTGTTCGTACATAGAGTTTCTGGAGGCAAGCCATTTCGGAAGTGGATGCCGCTCCTGCTTCCAGGCTTGTTTCAGTCGGGAAGCTCCAGCCATCACTGTCCACCATGGGTACCCATTACCACGATTGGCACATCACTGTCACAGTCTTCAGCATCACAGCAACCACGAGTTATCTCTCCAGCAACACACAGACCAGTACTACACCACGTAGAAGAATGTTTGACAGGAAAACAATTTGAACCTGGCCAAGGGCCGCAGATGAAA
Organism: Elephantulus edwardii; assembly: GCF_000299155.1. Taxonomy (NCBI): domain Eukaryota; kingdom Metazoa; phylum Chordata; class Mammalia; order Macroscelidea; family Macroscelididae; genus Elephantulus; species Elephantulus edwardii. The sequence goes on from NW_006399857.1 coordinate 6,723,750, forward strand.
ATCACCCACCTTCGGCTTGGTAGCATAGCTTCCTTTCCACTAGGCCAACGTAGCTCTCTCTTTGTCGTCGTCATTCTTATTGTTGTTTGATGCAGGAAAGACCACTTTAGTGGAGCTTAAATGTAATCGCTTGTTAGTAGGTGTGGTTGACTTGGTTCTGACTTCTTGGGACCCCATCTCTGCTGCTGTCAGGTGCCGTCTAACTGACCCTGACTCACGGCGACCCTCTGAACTTTGCCCTATCCGGCACCTGATCCTACGACCCTGCATACAACAGAAGCAACACTGTCCAGTCCTGCCCTGTCCTTGTGACCTCTGCTGTTGGAGCCTATTGTTGCGACAAGCCTGTCAATCCACCCCATTGAGCATCTTTTTCTGGATTTGTTGATCTTCTGCTCTACCGAGTGGGATGTCCTTCTCCAGGGACTTGCCCCTCCTGATGACCGTCCCAAAGCCCATGAGATGAGTTAGGACATGGAGTCCTTGGACAATGGACTTAGCCAGAAGGAGATGCGACCATGGGACAAAGACGACACAGGACAATGACTGTCGTCTATGAGATCACAAGGAAAGGTCAGTGGCAATGGCCAGGAGCTGGAAAAGGCAGGAAGAATCCTCTTCTGGACCCTCTCAAGTGGCCACAGACCTGTTAAATCCTTAACATTCACACTAGTGGTCTCCAGAACCGTGACAGAATTAACTCAGGTTGTTCCAAGCCACCAAAGGGTGTGGTAATTTTGTATAGCACCCGCCAGAAACGTATTCTATGAACCTGGAGAAACTACGACATTTATAGAAAGGCATTATTAGGTCTTTTGTTCACTATGAGTGGTGCTCAACTCGACAGCAATCAGCAACAACAACAAACATATACTATCCCAGGTTCTACTTTTAACTCTTCTAGTAATAAAAAAAAAGACCCAAATAAGACCACCACTGGCATATGAATGTTAGATCCACATGTTTTGAGTGTTGGGGTCTAGAGGCATTGAAACAGTTATGTGCCCTAATTCCTCTTCTTAAAAGAATAAAAATGATAGACAAGGAAAAATATCCACAATAACATACTATACTTGAAAACATCAGAATAACATAAAAGTAAAAGAAAAAAATAATCAGTAATCTCATCACTCAAAAGTAACTAAACCATTTACTCTGAGTTGTGAACAGAAAGGTTCACAGTTCGAACCCACGAGCAGCTTCTGGGGAGGAAGAAGAGCCTTCTCCCTTGAAGATTTACAGGCCTTGAACCCCGATGGAAAGTCACTGTGATTTGGAAGCCACTAGACGGTAATGGGTGTAGCTTTTGTTTGGTTAGATGATATTTGGACATAGAAATTTGTGGTTTAGTCCCTAAAGCAGAATCAACTCCTAATTCCAGCTTCAAGCATTCCTTGCAAAGTCATGATGTGTAGTCATATGAGAAGCTGTCGGAGAAGACTGTTCAAATAATCGAAACCATTGGATTTGCTGTCCTGGGAACACAGAGGTGACACCCCCACTTCTTGCTGTCACAGTAACAATCAGCAGAAGGAACGTGATTCTAGTGAAGAGAAAGCAAGGTGTATGCGATTCATTGAGCCTCTTCCTCCAGGGCTCTTCATACAGAATTTCAAATATAAAGAGTGGCAAGTGTCTGTCATCTGCCTCGTCAAGACTCTCACCAGTCAAATGCTCTCCCCGAAACCGCCGAGTGGACAAGGCAGAAGCAGAACAAGGGGCGCTGGGCTCTCGATGACCTGTCCCTTCCGACAGTAAACAGGCATCCTAGGGGCTCGAATGTAGAGTGACCTCCAAGGTGGGTTGTGACTTGGGATCCCAAAGAGAACGCCGGTTGGACCTTCTAGCAAGAAGCTTCATGCGGCAGAGAAAACAAACGCGCTTAAATAATTGCAATCATTTTCCGAGAGGAAGCAGACACTGACACAAGAAGGTGTCACAAAGGAGGCAGTGATTAATTTCAATGGAAAAACGGGTTTGATTATACGCTGTTCATGTCACTTATCAATCACCCAATGTCAAAGCTGGAAGGCAGCGTCAGGACCGTCAGAGGCAAGCCCAGAATGTTCCAGCAGAGGAGAATTTGGATGAAATATGCTCTCGGTCCCCTTTAAGCTCTAACCCTAACTTCTGCATCTACAAAGCAGAGCTGGATTTCACTGCTGAGAATGCGAGTGAGGAACCTGGGTGCCACTGGATGTTTAATTGCACTCGAGCACAGAAAGGAAGCTTGTTTTCCTGGGGCCCCGCAATCCCTGGCAGGGATAGAGTCCTTGAATTTATACGGTATCGCATGAAAGGCACTTTGCCTTGACTAAGAATAAGTTCTCCAGGGTACAATCTGGGCTGCTTTCACAGAAGACAGGCCGCTGCCCCAACACCCCCTACCACCCCATCATCCGAGGTGCCTGGTCCACCTGCGTGGGGCATACAGGCAAAGGCCCGGGCAGCAGCTTGGAACGATGGTTATAGTGCGAGATTTAGTTAAGGTCCTAAACCAAAATATCTGGATTGCTGAGTTGAAAATCATTTTGCTTTGTAGATTTTCATTCAAATAACGATGGAAACTTCTAAAAAATGACTTGTATGCACTAATGGCTGTGCAGGATTAGTGATAACCGCCAAAGCTACCTTTCTGGCTATTCCTGGCAACATGGCGAGGGTCCATCAACAGATAAGTGGACATCTCTACACAATGGGATATTCCTCAGCCATAAAGAGAAACGAAGTTGTGATGCATGCCACGTGACGAGTGAACCCCCAAAATTTGACACTGAGTGAAGGACGTCAGAAAGACAGATACCTCTGACTCCATTTGTAGTTACTATCGAAATGAGACAGAGAGTAGAGATGTGGTCACCAGGGGCTGGGAAAAGGAGAGATAGGGTGTCAACTGCTCAAGGCCCTGAGTTTTGACTTGGGATAACAGTGGAGAGTTGTGAAATCTGTACTCCTTCTACAATAGACGCTACAGAGCGCTGCCATACAAAGGTTCAAGTCCACCAGCTCCTCTGAGGAGAAATAGGGGCTGTCTCCTCTTGTTCCATTCACAGCTTCTGAACACCCACAGGGGGTCAGCTCTGAGCCAACTGGGTTCTGTCTCAAAGGGCAATGAGGGCAAATGATACCTGTATATAATATAGATTTATTTATCCAGACATAAATTGTACTATATCTTATAACATTTATGAAATAGGATAAATTTTCTGTATTTAAAACAGATGCATTTATAAATTTGTATGTATTATATGTATTCTTTTTAGTTTCCTCAAACTTTTAACGGTATTTTCATTCTATATGCTTATCTGGGCTTTCTAGATACTCTATTGTTATTTAAACAAAACACTCATTTAAAAAAAAAACACTCATGAAAGTCTCTTTTTTTTCCCAATTGAAATAATTCCCCCCAACACACACACAAATGCTAAAAGGGAACAATTACTAAGACCTTAAAGATGAGAAAGATGTCTGCATCAAGGAGCACTGTGCACAGAAAGTGTTGAGAAAAGACTTTGAGTATTTCCAGAAAGCACTGCCCAGGGGCATTTTGTACTCATAAAAGGCATCCTCCATAGAAAGCATACATCAGCTGTGAATTTCTGCTCAAAAAAAAAAATTTAAAATCCCTCACTAATCAAATATGTAAAGAAAAGATGCAACATACAGAAATGGGAAAAGAAACTATCTACCTGGAATGAGACATGCTAACATACAGTGATCAGTCCAGGACCTCAGTGCTGAATTCCGAGTCAGAAGCGACCCTCCTGGGTTTCTGAGGCTGCTTCATGGGGAGACTGTCCACCTTTTCCCCTCGGAGACTCTGGTGGGTTCCAACAGCAAAAAGGACGCAGCCTTCAAGGTGAGCAGATCAAGTCTCTACAGATTATGACACCTGAGCGCCAGCCACCCAAAAACTAAAGCCAAGAAAGAGCTACGCTCCCCTGGACAGTTCTGAGTTGTGGCCACCCCTGCCCCCTTTCCAGCTCGACCTCTGTACGCAGAAGTGAGCCAGGCTTCTTTCAGACAAGAGTGAGAATGGTGAAGTGTATCAGAGGAGGAAGGCGGCCGGCCTCCCCGAGGGTCCTGCTCCCCTCGTACCCTTCTGAGGGAGTCCCGCGCAGCCCAGGGCCGGCAGCTGGAGGAGGATCACTCTGCTCATCCTGGCCATCACCATCCACAACGTCCCAGGTGAGTGAGGTCTCCCTGCTTGTAGCTATAGTTCATTTAAATCTAGCCACAGAGGGCTTAGGATAACTTGACTAGAACACAACCAGATGAATAGAAGTTGACTCATTCTATGAACTAAGGTTTATTGCTGCAACCTGATTGCTAGCTTTGAACTGGATAGTGCTTATGGATGCACATGTTCAAAGTTTAATAGAGGATCCTTTAGCAAAAGGGATGTACTTGTTTCCTCAGACCATTGCTTTGATAGGGATGGGTGGATTAGCAATTGGTAATCTAAAATGAAGATGTTACAACCTTGCTTGCTGAAGCAGAGTATGCTGAAGAAGATTATGAGCTGTAGGTCTCAATATGGATTGAAGTTTAACAAAAGAAGAAAAAGATTCTCGGACCAGGGTCAATCTAGCCATAATAGATAGCGAAGAAATTAAGGTTATTAATAATTTCAGCTCTCTTAGTTCCCCAATCTACACTCTTGGTACCAGCAGTCAGGAAATCAAAAGACTTATTAGGAAGTCTGCTGTCAGTGACCTCTCCAAAATGGAAAGTGCTTTTCAATGAGCAATGATGTCAATTTAGAGACTAAGGTACACTTGATCCAGATCATGGTCTTTACAGTTACTTGATATGCATCAGACAGCTAGATAATGACCAAACATGACAGAAGAAAAATTGATGCCTTTGAGTTGTGGTCCTGGAGAAGAGTATTGAACATAGTGTAGACTACCATGAGAACAAATAAACCTGTCTTAGAGAAGGTGAAACCAATTTTCTCTCTGGAGGCAAAAATTTTGATGTGCTAACTCACATTATTTGGGCACCTGACCAGGAGGGAAATCTCCTTGGAGAAGGACTTTATGCCTGGAAGAGTGGAGGAAAACTACAGAAGAAGAAGAACTTGCATGAGATGGATTGATACAGTAATTGGGGAAAAGAGGTTAGGTGTGCCAGATACATTAATACTGGCTCAAGATAGAACAGAGTTCTGGACTATTGTACACATATCATTATGAATCACAGGTAAATCTACAGCACACAACAAAAACAACAACAGGTCATGAGGCATGAAGTAGCTACGTTAAATACTCATGAATGTAGTTGTGGCTGGGATGATTATAGGGATGGAAAAAAACCCCACAATATAAGTGAATGAAATATAGTGTAAATGAAAGCTGTGTGAAACACAATGTATATAAATGAGAAAAATATTAATAATA
>NW_006399857.1:6729251-6770241 GCF_000299155.1 Elephantulus edwardii
TTTTTAAATAAATAAATTCATGATAATTAATTAAATGTTTTACCCAGTGCTAATAAAAAAAAATCTTACATATAGCTATCCTATTTTACTACACAATTTTTCCTCTTCCCATAGTACTCTCCGTTCCCATAACAACCTATCCCTAGTTTTATCTTACAAGTTAAACCATGTTATTTTTAGTATTTACGTGTTCAGTTTGGTTGCCTACGAAAAACTCTGAAGGTATAAAAGCAAATAGTTCACTGTTGTAACCTAAGAATGTGGCATATGTTTAGCATTTTTTAAAAAAGCAGCTAAATTCATTAAGTCAGACATACGCTTGTTTGACAATATCTTTAAATACTTTAATGATCTTTATTCTAATACATATGGATATAATTAAAAAAAACCACTTCTATAAAACAGGACTGACATTGAGGTTGAGGGGAAACTAAGAAAAGAGGGGATAAATAACATAAGCTGCATTGAAACAGATGAGGGAGAGAGCTGTTTAAAAGGAATATATGATTAGATATCATTAGCATGACAAGAGTCCAGAATAAGTGTTGCATAGTAAAATGGACTGGGGGGGGAATTGTATGAAATATTTTTTTTTTCTTTTTCAAAGAGGAAAGTGAACTGGGGGGAAGGGTGGACAGGGAAGAAAATGTGCAACAAAGAACAATTGGAAATCCAAGTTCTCTATAAACTTTCATTAAAAGATCAATTACTATTGATGAAAAACATTTATTACATAGTTATAATACTTAATATGCAAGTATTATTAAAATACAAAGTTTCTTCATTAGGATGAGTTCAATTTAGTAATAATACTTCAGAGTTAACATAAAGATAAAAAAGAAAACAAATAAAATTTCTTTCCTACAATTATTGACATATGGCATTTATATATCATGGCAAGATCCAAGGGGAAAGACATTTGAGATCTCCACAGAAGTATATTATAATTTTGGTAGTATAAGTGAATAGTTCGTTATTTTAAAAATAGTATTTAATGATACTAGATACTTCAAATAGCATAATTTTTTAACAGCTCGTTGATTTAACATCGTCCACAAAATTCTCCATTTCACTTTGGTGAGTAGCAACTGGTAATCTTAAAAGCTTGTGAACAACCATCTAAAATGCACCTATTACTATCTCTATGAAAAGAAAGAAATAAGTAACATACTTTATCATAATTAGAGAAAATATTCATGTCAATGTATATTAAAATGGAATTACAAGAAGAATTAGCAACTTCTTTGTCCTCTAATGAAAATAATTAATTTGGCTGACCAAAAAGAAAATAAAACATATTTCTTTTTGGTGCCTTCAATTTAATTAAATTTATTTAATTTTGATTAAAGATGTACCCCTTTACCTCATGTTGACTCAGATCTTCTTTACTGTCTTAAAAATGTCAGTCTTAGGGTCACACATTTTGATGAGCGAGGGGATGGTGAAGGTAATGTGAAACATCTGGGGTGAAAAATAATGCATATAAACTTTGTAAATAAACCAGTACAAAATAAACACGACTTTTTAAAAAATGTCTATGCTTTGGAAACTTTTCCTATGTAGAAACAACTTACCCAGAAACTTACTAAAATTCTCACCAATCAGAAAACACACACACACACACACACACACACACACACACACACATGTTGTTGTCGTTCATATGTGATGTTAAGTCACCTGAGACTCATAGCAACCCTATGCACAACAGTCCTAAGCCTAAGCTCTATCCCATACCATCTGTCTCTGACACACCTATTCCCATTACCGCAGTAACTGATTCGATCCACCTCATTGAGAGTCTACCTCTCCAGCGCTGTCCCTCCACCCTCCCAAGCATGATGCCCGTCTCCAAGGACTGATCCTGCCTTGCAACATGTCCAAAGTATGTTAGACAAAGCTTCAGAATCCATGCCTCTAAGGAGCAGCCTGGTATCACCCACTCCAGGATGAACTTGTTTGTTCTCTTAGCAGTCCATGATATATTCAGTACTCTTCTCCAGCACCAGAAGTAAAGGCATCAATTTATCTTCTATCATCCCTAGTCATTGTCAAGCTTTATTATGCATAGCAAGTAATTGAAAAGACCATGGCCTGTATCAGGCACACCTTACTCTCCAAACTGACACTGTTGCTCTTCATTACTTTGGAAAGGTCTCTGACAGCAGACTTTCCCAGTGCAATTCATCTTTTAATTTGCTCCCTGCTGGTATCAAGAATGTTGATTGTAGAGCCAAGCAAACTGAAGCTAATGACAATTTCAATCTCTTCACTGTTTGTCATGATGTAACCAATTGGCCCAGTGGTGAGAATCTTTGTTTTCTTGATGTTGAGCTTCAATCCATACTGAAGACTGTAGTCCTTGACCTTCTGCAGCAAGTGCTTCAGCTTTGATAAAATAAATATACATACATTGCTGTTCAATGCCATTGAGTCAACTACAAGTCATATGAATGCTATGACAATTAGATCAGATCCTTGCCCTCATCTTCTCCATCATAAAAAATCTCTAGCATGCTCAAGTCCATTGTTGCAATGGCTGTATCGATTAATCTCCTTGAGGGTCTTCGTTTTTTTTTTTTTTTGCTCAGTCTTTAGCTTTCCCAGCCCGATTTCTCTTTCCAAGCACACATGCCCAAAGTCTGTGACAAGATGTTTCACCATTCTTGTCACTAAGGAACACCCTAGTTGCACTTCCATTAAGAGAAATTTGCTTATACTATTGAAAATCCATGAGTTAGTCAACATTCTTTCTCAACACAGCAGTTCAAAGACATTGTTAACTCTTCAGTCTTCCTCATTACAACTTTCAGATGCATAGGAAACCATTGACAATACCAGAGCTTGCATCAGGAACACTTTAGTCTTTAAACTGCCATCTTTGTTTTTTAGCATTCTGCAGAGATCCTTGATATTAGATTTCCTCAGAGTATCATGCTTTTAATTTCTTGACATATACCACCACGGAAGATGATTGTGGGCCAAATCAGATTCAATCCTTGACAAATTCAGTCTTCAAATATATCATGATGTTGCCTATAGGTAAATGGGTAGTGCTTTTTATTTTCTTGATGTTGAGATATAAACCATCAATCCTGAAGTCATATTCTTCATTATATAGATTGAATAAGTATAGAGAAAGGATGTTGTTGTTGTTGCTTAATGCCGTCGAGTCGTAGACGACTCTTAGCGACCCTATGAACGAACAGCCTGAGCACTGTTCGTACATAGAGTTTCCGGAGGCAAGCCATTTTGGAAGTGGATGCCAGAGAAAGGATACATCCCTGAAAAAAAAATCTGATTTGAAATCAGGAAAGAAAACTTAAATAATAATTTTTATTATTTTAAGGTTGTTGTTATTGTTGTTGTTATGTGCCATTGAGTTGCTTGAGACTAATAATGACCCTATATACGATAGCCCTAAACCCTGCTCTGTCCTGTGTCAGTCTCACTATCTCTGACACACCCACCCCTACTTACTCCAGTCACTGAATCAATCCTTCTTATCAAGGGTTTTCCTCTCCTGCGCTGTCCTTCCAACCTCCCAAGCCCTGATGGCCCTCTCCAAGAATTGGTCCCTCCTTGCAACATGTCCAAAGTATGTCAGGTGAAATCTCAGAATTCTTGCCTTCAAGGAGCAGCCCAGTTTAACTCTGTCCAGGATGAACCTGTTCATTTTCTTAGCAGTCCATGGTATATTTAATACTCTTCTCCAGCACCACAGCTCAAAGGCATCAATTCTCTATCTATAATCCCTAGTCTTTGTCCAGCTCTCTGATGCATAGCAAGTGACTGTGAAGACCATGGCCTGTATCAAGTGCACATTAGTCTCCAGAGTGACACTATTGCTCTTCAATACTCTGGAGAGGTCCCTAACAGCAGACTTCCCCATTGCAATACATCTTTTAATTTCCTGGCTACTGGTGCCAAGAGTGTTGACTGTGGATCCAAGCAAATTAGAACTGCTAACAATCTCATTCTCTTCACCATTAATCCTGATCTGCCAATTGGCCCAGTGGTGAGAATCTTTGTCTTCTTGATATTGAACCACAAAGTACAAGTATTTTTATTTTTTCAGTTTATTAAAGCAGTATTATTATTAAAGCCAAAAAATAATTCTGAAATTATTCCTTCAAGATTCATGTCTCATAATATGCACAATCATAATATTATGTACTCTGGAATTTTATCAGATCTATTTATCTACTTACCAATAGCTTATAATAAATTTCTTTATACCACATTAGGGTTTATCTTTCTCTTTTATTTGTAAAACTGTACAGTTCCCTAATATTTATGAAGTTCATTACAAGTGCAAGCTGCTTTATTTGGTGCTTTGAAAATTAATTATCTCATTTGCTGTTTAAATCTAGAGGCATGGTAATCTCCATTTAGCAGATGATATAACTGAGTGTTTGAAGGTTAATGACTTTATTAAAGGTCAGACAGGGAATATGAAATAAAATTACTATTCAATCTTGGTTTCTTGCTCCTTTGATATTAAAGCCAACATTCTTTATGCTCTCATTGTTATTGTTATGTGTCATCAAGTTGTCTGTGACTTATAGTGGCTATATATACATTAGCACTGAAACGTACCCTATCTTGGATCAATCTTATCACCCTTGACATACCTAATCCCGTTTTTCTAGTCACTGAGTCAATCCATCTCATCCTGGGTATTCCTCTCCTGCACTGTTTCTCCACCCTTAAAAAGCATGATGTCCTTATTTCAGAATTGGTTCTTCCTGGCCACATGTCTAAAGTATGTGTGATGGAACATCAATATCCTTGCCTCCAGGGAGCAGCTGGGTTTCACCCTCTCAAGGACAGACCTGTTTGTTCTCCAGGCAGTCTACAGTATGTTCAGCATTCTTTTCTAACACTTCAATTCAAAGGCTTTGATACTTATACAATCATCCTTAATTATTGTCCAGCTCTTGAATGCAAAGAAAGTCATTGGGAAGACCATGGCCTGAATCAGGTGTCTCATAGTCTCCAGACTGACATTATTGGTCCTCAGTGCTCTAGAGGAGTAATATTTGTACTAATGTTGCTACTCCCATGGCAGAGGAAAAGGGAGGAGGAAAGAAACAACAAAAACTCCAAAACACAAAGGAAAAAATAATGGAGAATAAAACCAACCCAGGCTCATAGCAGCTACTCCTCCTTCTAATATCCTGAATGACGAAAAAAAAATCTTTAATTTGTGATCTTTTCAGACATCTACTCTAGTATGGTGTATTTAAATAATAAAAACTTAAAGGAAAAAGTACTCAATAGAGTTTGGGTTTAAAAACAAACAAACAAAACAAACCAGACCAAACAAAACAAAACCCCAAAACCCTGACAGCAGACATTCCCAAAGCAATTCATCTTTTCTACAAAATTGTCCTACACACAGGAAAATGAGATAAGTGATAGAGCTCAAACATGGGCTAGGTAGAAAATATTAAGAATAGGACAATTTTTTGTGTTATCCTCCCATAAACTTGGTTGGCTTCCGGATATGATTGTTTTTGTTGTTATGTGCCATCGAGTCACTTGCAACTCATAGTGATCCTACATATAAGAGCCCTAAACCCTGCTCTATCCTGTGCCAACCTCACTGTCTCCAACACATCCACTCCCATTACCCCAATCACGGAATTGATCCATCTCAACAAGAATCTTCCTCTCCTGTGCTGTTTCTCCATTCTTCCCAATATGATGTCCCTCTCCAAGGACTGGTCCCTCCTTGCAACATGCACAAATATTGTCAGATGAAGCTCCAGAATCCTTGACTCCAAGGAGCAGCCTTGTTTCACCCTTGTTCTAGGACAAACCTATTTATTCCCCTAGCAGTCCATGGTATATTCAACAGTCTTCTCCAGCAGCACAGCTCAAAGGCATCAATTCTCTTTCTGTCATCCCTAGCCACTGACCAGCTCTCCGATGCATGGCACGTAATGGTGAAGACTATAGCTCAGATCAGACACACCTTAGTCCCCAGCCTGGTGTCGTTGCTCTTCAGTAGTCTGGAGAAGTCCCTCACAGCTGACTTCCCCAGTGCAATTCATCTCTTGATTTCCTGGCTGCTGGTACCAAAAGTGTTGAATGTGGAGCCAAGCAAACTAAAACTGTTATCTATCTCGATCTCTTCACCATCCATACTGATCTTTGTTTTCTTGATCTTGAGCTTCATCCCATATTGAAGGCTGCATATTGACCTTCTGCAGCAAGCGCTTCAGGTCCTCCTCAGTTTCAGCAAGCAGAGTTGTGTCATCTGTGTCATCTGCATAACGCAGGTTGTTGATGAATCTTCCACCAATCCTGATGTCACATTCCTCCTCATACAACCCAGCATTCCAGATGATCTGTTCTGAATACAGATTGATAGAAACTTTAAACATTATATGTGTCACCATCTGCTTTTAAAAAAATTACCAAAAAGCCAATTAAAAACCCCAAACCCACCAAACAACTAATCTTATAAAGTTTATGAAATACTCTCCAAGTTCCAAAAGCTATTCTAAATACAGACTGAAAGGTCGATGTTTTCTTTCCTGGCACAGATTCTCTACTTTAGATGCCACACAATCATACCCAAGCCACAGCTATTAAATGGTACTAATCACTTTAATGATATATCTGCTTGCCCCATTGTAAGTATTTTTTTCTAATGTCTCATTAACTATGCAAAGGCTTTTTACTGTGTGGATCACCGCAAACTGTGGTTGACTCTGAGAAGAATAGGAGCTGTGGGTGTAGGGTAGTTATAACTCACAAGTGTCTCAATTTCACGTAACAACTACAACAGCAACAACAAGAACGAGTTTAGAAGCTAACAACTGCTAAAGAGTTTAGACTATATAATTCTAAGTAGACATGTTTTAATGTGCTTTATAAAGAAAAGATTTAAAATGCTCGAAATAAATTAAATATAAAGAAAATAATTCAAAGTATGTATTTCCTTCAAAATAAATTACATGTATCTCTTCTTGTTGTTGCCGTTTTTATAACTTTCTTATTAGAATTGATTCATAAATGACCTTCCAGTAGGTTTTAAGAGACTGTAAATCACATAGAAATTAGCCCTCAAAGCAAATGGTGAATTCTAACCATGAGCCTTTGGGTTGGCAGTGCAGTTCCTTGTCACTAGGCCATCATAGCCCCTTATATGTCTAAATAAAACAAATAGATCTGTCTTGGAGAGGGTGAAAGCAAATTTCTCCTTGGATGCTGGAATTCTGAAGTTCATCTCGCAGGCTTTGTTTACGTGGACAGTAGGAACAAGTACTTGGAGAAGGTCATCATGCTTGTAAGGGTGGAGGTACAACACAGGAATGGAAGACCCTGATACAGTGACTGGGACAATGGGGTTTGGTTTGTCAGAATCAGTGACACTAGCTCAGGAAAGGGCAGGCTTCAGAGCTGCTATATAGGGTCAGTATGGGTCATAGGCGATTTGATGACACCTACTAAGAACAACACTATAATACTTAAAATTTTGGTTTGGGTGTTATCTAGCTGATTCTGACTCACAACAACCTATGTATAACAGAATAAAATATTGCCCTGTTTTCCTCATCACAATTATATTTAAGTCCATCATGGCAGTCACTGTTCTCATTGAAAGCCTTCTTTTCCATGACGCTATTAAATTCCATCTAACATACTTTGGACATGTTGTAAGGATGGACCGGTTCTTGGAGAAGGACATCATGCTTGGTAGGGGGGAGGGACAGTGCAGGAGGGGAAGGCCCTCTGTGAGGTGGATTGATTCAGGACTGGGGTAATTGGGATGGGAGTGTCAGAGACAGTGTGATTGGCACAGGATAGCGCAGAGTTTAGCGCTGTTGTACATAGGGTCACTATGAGTCACAAGCAACTTGACGGCACATAACAACAACAACAGGAGCAATTTATTAAATACAATGTCCTTACCAAGGTACTCATTGATTGTGATAACAAATCCAAAGTACTAAATTTCTTATTCTTGTTTTTATTCACATATTCTAGCTGAACTTCTAAAACAGATTTATTTATTCTTTTGCTAATCTATTTTTTCCTCAATATTATTTATCAACACCACAATTCAAAGGCATCAATGTGTCTCCAGTCTTCTTTGTGCATTGTCCAATTTTCACACATATATGAAGTAATTGAAAATACCATGGCTTGGGTTAAATCCAAGTGATATCCTTTCTACTTAGGTCTTTAAATAAAGAGTTCCTTTTCTGCAGACTTGCTCAATGCAATGTGTCATTTAACTTATTGACTGCTATATCCATGAGCATTGACAACCACATAAACAAAAAAGGAAGTATTCTGTCATTTTAAGTTAAGCTTTAGAGAATAAAAAATAAAAAAAAAAATACATAAGAAACCTAAACCCAGAAAGGTGGGGCAGATAAACATTCTGCCAATCTCCCATATATAGAAAGTTCTGCTATTCTACCATATATAGAACCATGTAATAGGTTCTATATTACGTTTAGAATCAAATCACTCAAACACAGTTGTTATTGTTGTGTTATCAAGTCGTGAATGACTCATAGCAACCCTGTAAACAGCCAGCATGAAATTTGCCCTTTCTTGTGTCATCTTCATCATCTCTGAGACACTAGTAGAGCCCGCTGCTGACGTCACTGTGCCAATCCATCTTCTTGGAGGTCTTCTTCTCCTTAGTTGACCCTTCATCTTTCCAAGCATGATGTTCCTTTCCAAAGAATAGCCTGTGCTAGCTACAAGTCCAGAGTATTAAACACAAAACTTTGCCATTTTTGCCTACAAGAACAATCTGACCATACCCTCTTCAGGACAGGTATTTTTATTTTTTTTGGCAGACCATAGGCTATTTAGTACTTTGCTCTTAAACCTAGAATTATAAACTTTTTTTATACTATAATGCTGAAGTTACAAGCTCTGGAATATCTTGGGGAGGCACGTTTGGATTGTTGCATTTGTTGTTGTTAGGTTCTGTCAAATCTACTGTTACTCATAGTGGCCCTGTGAACAACAGACCCTGCCCTATCCTGTGCCACCATCACTATTTCTTATCATATTCTCAAACCCATTATCGTAGTCAGTTGACTTAGATTTGTAAAATCTATTCTTATCAACAAAAACAAATATAAAAGAGTTAATGGACTATTTAAACAGAATACAGCGATTATTAAGTTAAATCCTTTTGGCTTTATGGGTCCTAATCTAAAAGAAATTCATAATAATTAAAAAATAAATTGTCATAGTTATAAGAAAGAAGGAAGGTCCATAGTGATGCTACGAGTGATATCAAGAGACATTTAAAATTATTTTAATTAATGGTAGTTATCTATTTGACCATGAAAAAAAATGCCAGAGTTGTGGTTCGTATTTAATTGATCAATGGCAGGTGGCTACAATGAATTTTCTTTTCTGAAAACAAATAAATTGGTTATGGCCTTACATTTTTAAAGTCAGCAAGTTTGTGTTAGATTCACTCTAATGAACACATTTTATACGCATATCATAAATGCTCCCTACACTTAAACCTACATAAATAGGTTTCTAACATAGAAGTGAAACAAATCATTATTTGTAGTCCAGAGTCCCAGAACATTGACTAAAAAAAAATCTCTATGAAAGATTGGTAGGTTCAGAGGCACATCTTTTCTGAAAATAATTGGTGGCTATTTTCTCTAGGATCTCTATTACTCCTGTACCAGCACCATGCAATACTGAGTATCAGAGGTGGCCCAAACTTTTATTACTGTTGGTAATCCTTGAAAGCAGATTTGATTTACAGAGATCTATGTGGTAGCTCTTGGAGGCATAATAGTCCCTAGGGAGTTGTACTACTAAACTTAAGGTAATGTTTCTTTTCAAGTTTTGCAAGATCTTTCGAATTTCCTTTACCTTCTCCCTTCTCTCACCATATTGTGCAACCCTGTGACTTCACTCCTTAGCCATCCTCATCCCTCTGTTTCCAACCCTTGTCCCCTTGAATTTCAAACATATTTTAGTAGTCATTCTTTTATTTTTACAATAACAGTCTTATTCAGCATTTGTCCTTTTGAAACTGAGTTAGTTCACTCACTATAATGCTCTCCAGTCTCTCTCAAGTTATGTAATACTTATCAGAATTATTGCTCCTGAATGCTGCATAGTATTCCATTGTGTGAATGTACCACAATTTCTCAATCCATTCAGTTGTGTTTGGACATTTGGACTGTTTCCTTGTTCTTGTGATGGTGAATAATGCTCCTCTGAATATTAATGTACAAAAATGAAGTGGAAGGCATAATACTCCCTGACCTCAAAACTACTACACAGCTTTAGTAACCAAAACAACCTAGTACTAGTATAATGACAGGCACATAAACCAAAGGAACAGAATTGAAAATCCAGAAATGGACCTATATATCTATATTCAAATATTTGAAAAGGAAACATATTATATCAAATGAGGAAATGACAACCTCTTCAACAAAAGATTGATATGGCTTTGAACTGAACAGACAGCAATGAGTTTGAGTTTGGAAGTAATATTAGCACAGTTCTTTAATATAAATTTCTATATAAATCTACAGATTAAAAGAACAATAAAATATTTCACATTAAAGAAAACAATTTTCTAGGCTTGCATAATATATTTTTGTTAGATGCTACTGATTTGAGGTTAATTGAAACATTATTTCACATATTTGGCATGTTGCTAGGAGGGGTTATTCCTTGGAGAGACGACATGCTTGGGAAAGTGAAGGGATTGCAAAGGAGAGGAAGATCCTCAACCATGTGGATTGACAGTCATGGGCTTAAGTGTGTCAATGGGTTTGAGTGTGTCAGAAATTACGATTATGGCATAAGATAGGACAGGGTTTAGACAGATTGTTCATAGGGTCCCTGAGTAGTACTTGACTTGACAGGACCTAACAACAGCAACATCAATATTAATGACATTATTTATGAAAGGATATATCGCAATATTTGAGCCCATTGTTGCAGTCACTATGTCAATTAATATCACTGAGAATTTTATGCTTTTTTACTGACTCTCTACCAAGCAAGATGTGCAATTAACTTGTGCTATTAACTACTAATACCATGTCAAAAGCTTAAGAGACCAAATATCACCATCCTTACTTCAGAGGGAAAATCCCTTTGTACTTTTAACACCGCGTTGTTCATTCTTCCAGTAATCCTCAAGTATATTCAATATTCTTCACTAATACTAGAATTCAAAGGCATCAATTCTTCTCCAGTCATGTTTAGTCATTATGAAGTTTTGCATGCATAACATCAAATAAAAATACTATGGTTAGGGTCAGGCACACCTTAGTTCTCCTAACAAAATTTTTACACTGAAAACTTTCTAGTCTTTTGCAGCAATTTTACTTAATATAAATCAGAATTTATTTCTTAACTATTCTCACCATGAGTGTTGATTGTGAATCCAAGAAAAATGAAATCCTTAAACATCAATCTTTACTCCATTTATTATGGGGTTGCTTATTGATTGATTTGTGAGAATTTTTGTTTTCTTAATATTGAGGAGTAATTCCTTTTGATGTCTCATCTGCATATTGGAGGTTAGTAATGAGTTTCCCTTTAATCTTGAGAATTTTGTATTGTCTACATTCAGCTTCTTGGAATATTTACATTGATAGAATAAATAAAATAAAAGAATACAACCTTAACACACATTTCCTTTTGTTAACTCTAGCTTCCCCTCATCCTGTTATGATTCCCTATTTTTCTATGTAAAAGTGTTGCGTAATCCGAATCCAATGTCCTGAATTTCTCATTTTTTCACAAGATCTTTTAAGCTCACCCAATATAGTAACTATATACAGTCACTAAAATACATATAAACATCTTCTTGGTTTTCTCTGTTTCCATCCCATGTCTATCTGACAAAAGCAATGAAATTTTTGTTCTACGTCCTCTTCAGAACCTGGCTTAAATTTCTGGTAGTACTATTATAACAGATTTTCAATTTCCTTCAGGAAATCCTTTTTAATTTGTGAGGTTATGCCGTTGTTGTTGCACGTGCTCCCATGTCACCTGTGACACACAGAGATCCTATACACAGAGACCCTGAAGCCTGCCTTGCTTTGAATTTTTTAAGAATAATATTCCTTTTCTATTAGATTACTTTTCTTTGGAATGTGAACAAATATGTCTTTCTTGCAGTAGCTACCTCCCAAAATTCCTACCATAGTGAGCTTTTAAAATAATTTTATATGGTAAATATAACATATCACCCACTTTAAAAAATATTTTAAAATACTTCATATCACACCTTGGCCATTTTATTGGCAGCTGTAGGTGGAGGGTCTGCCGGCACCTAAGGCGAGATGTTGGTGGCTGTGAAAAGAAATTAAAAAGACCCTGGAGTCAATCAACTCTAAGCTCCAAATTGTTATGGAAAATGGGAAATATGTGCTGGGGTACAAGCAGGCTCTGAAGATGATCAGGCAAGGAAAAGCCAAGTTGGTCACCTCCGCCAACAACTGCCCAACCTTGGGGAAATCTGAAATTGTGTCCTATACCATGTTGGCCAAAACTGGCGTCCATCACGACAGTGTCAATAATGTCGATCTGGGCACAGCATGCGGAAAATAGTACAGAGTATGCACATTGGCCATGATTGACCCCGGTGACTCTGATATCATTAGAAGAATGCCAGAAGAGACTGGGGAAAAATAAATCATGTGATATTTTTCTTCAATAAAACTGGCCAAAACCAAAAACAAACTTCTTAGTATATTCCATCAATTCCTGGAGTCTTGATTTTTGTCAATACCTTAATTGCAACCTGAACTTCTTTCTTCAACTCTGTCAGTTCTTATTCTATTTCTTGTTCTTTGATTGCTGATAAGTAACTAAATATTTTTGGTACAGTGACTCACTTCAACTTCCATGCAGGAAACAATAACTCTGTTCCTTCTTCCTTAGACATGTCCAGCTTATTTCAGGAATTAATCCATAAAATTAATTATTCAATAATATGAATTGAGGCTTGAATTTTTTCTAAGTTCTTTCAGTTTTAGAAATTCCAAATATGTATATTTTTTCCCTTTGGATTTATAACTCCAAGTCTTTTACTATAGTGATACTTTGCTGTCTATATTAGGATTTTCTTGATTTAGTACCACAGTTTTTCTGGTCTTCAGACATTAGGTGATTAGTATTTAATGTGTTAAACCTGTTCTTGAGAAGGTCTTTTAAATGAAAATAGGATATATTAAAAATAGTAATTTGGCTTTTATGTTTCAATTTTTTATGCTTCAATTTGAGCTTGCTATATTTATGCATTAGCATCACAACTAGCTACTAAGTCACCAGCCCTTCTGCTTAGCCTATTGTTTCTGATGTAGAGGAGTCAACTGCAACTCATAAAAGTCTGGTTAACACCTTTAAGTCAAATATTCAGCTTATAACTTCTATTTCTGACATTTGGAGGTGGAGTTTTTTGTCACTGTTTTAGAAGTTTCGTTTTTCTTTCTTTTCTTCTTTTTTTTTTTTTTTAACTAGCTAAATTACAATCAACACTCTTGGTACCAGCAGCCAGAAAATTAAAAGACAAATTGCATTGGGAAAGTTTACTGTCAAAGACATCATCAAAGTACTGAAAAGCAACAATGTCAGTCTGGAGACGAAGGTAAAACTGATACAGGCATGGTCTATGCAATTACTTGCTATGCATCAGAGAGCTGGACATGGTTTGGGATGATAGAAGGGGAATTGAAACCTTTGAGCTGTCGTGCTGGAGAAGAATTTTAAATATACCATGGAAAAAGAAGTTCATCCTGGAGAGGGTGAAGCCAGGCTGCCCCTAGGAGGCAAGGATTCTGAAGCTTCAGCTGACATACTTTGGGCATAATGAAAGGTGCGATCAATCCTTGGAGAGGGACATCATGCTTGGGAGGGTGGAGAGAGAGCACAGAAGAAGACCCTAGATGAGACAGATTGATTCAGTGACTGGGGTAATGGGGATAGGTGTGTTGGAGACAATAAAATTGGCAAGGGATAGATCAGGGTTTAGGGCGCTTGTACATAGCGTCTCTATGAGTCACAGGCAACTCAACAGCACATAACAACAACAACAACAACAACAAAATTCCAAGTGAGAAGGAGCTCTGGTTGCTTAGTTGCAAGAAGCTATGCTGCAATCCCAAAGGCACAGGTTTCAAGGCCACCAGGCCACTCTGGGTGAAAGATGGGCAACCTCTTCAATGCAATGAATTGTCTCTGAAGACCTTCTGGAGGGTCAGCTATGGATTGGTTCCAACTGTATAGGACACAACAACAACAGGAACTCCAAATGAGAAGACATACACCACTATGACTTTTCCCTCCTTACAGAAAATTTGCTTTGTTATGCTTAAGTTAATTTTTTCTAGTTACTTCTTTCTTAAAGTTGTCATAATCTGTCTTAATTCTCTTGTAAATTTTACTCTGATGCTGCAAAATATAGATTTGTATTTAGCTAATGTTCTGGACACAGATTTTAAACTGATGATACGTGTTAATTTTTAAAAGTCATCATCTATTATTATTTTCTTTCCATCTGTTTTCAAAGAAAAAATGGTTATTCTGGACTCATTTTCTTGTGTTTAAATATTATAACCTTTATCTTGTTTTAAAATATATATGTTTTATTCTGATTTGCTTCTCTGTCTTATGGAATATTTCTCTTTATATTGGTCTTCATACAATCATGTCTGTATGTTATATTTTATAAAATCAATTACACTTGATAATGTTTTTTGCCACCATGTCTCATCAAATTTCACTATATTTTTCCTTTTCCTTCGGCCAACCCACCTGTTCTCTAATCTATTAATTTAGGTTTGTTTTTCTTTTTTTTTTCTCTCTACATTCTCTCCCATGGAACAGTTATATATCTAGAATTCCAAGTTGCTAATTGTAATACCATATTATCTTCATCCATTCTTCCTAGTTTGATCATCCTGTCTCCTGATCCTTTACAGTGTTTACTTTCTGTACATCTTATTTCTGCTCTTCCAGTGTACCCTCTCCCAATCACCATCCTAATTTCATAGTAGTGGTCTTATAAAAAATATGTCCTTCTATGACCGAGCTCTTCTACCCAGCATAATCTCTTGACAGCCATGTTGTCCAGTGTTTTACAAATTCTTCATTGTTTTTAAAGCTATATAGTACTGTATTGCATGAATGTACCACAATTTCTTTATTCATTCACTTGTTGATAGACATCTGGCATGTTTCCATTTTCCTGCTATGGTACCATAATGATGGTGATGTTGTTATATGCTCTCAAGTCACCTGCAACTCATAGTGATCCTATGTACAAGAGTTGTGAACCTTGCTTTATCCTGAGCCAATATCATTGTCTCTGACACACCTACCTCCATTACCCCCAGTCACTGAATCAATCCATTTCATGCAGGGTCTTCCTCTCTTGGGCTGTCCCTCTACCTTTCCAAGCATAATGTCCTTCTTCAAACACTGGTACCTGCTGGCAACCTATCAACCTATGTCAAACAGAGCTTCAAATCCTTGCCTCCAAGGATTTTCCTAGTTTCACTCTATCCAGGACAAAGTTGCTTATTCTCTTAGCAGTCCATAGTATGTTCAATACTCTTCTCGAGCACCACCACTCAAAGACATCAATTCTTCAGTTGTCTTTAATCATTGTCCAGCTCTGATGAATAGCGAGTAACTACAAAGACTATGGCTTAGATCAGGCACACCTTAGTCACTAGACTGACATTATTACTCTTCAGTACTCTGAAGAGGTCTTTGACAGCAGATTTTCTCAATGCAGTCCATAGATTTACACATATATATTTATGCCTCAGCTCTGATTTCCTTGGGGTTTGGTAACAGTAGAATAACTTGAATAACAGTAAAATAAAAGCGGAATAACCGGATCAAGTGGGATTTGTATAATTACATTTTTTAGGAAAATCAAACTGTTTTCCATAGTGGATGTGCTATTTTACATTCCCACTGTCAGTGACTGAGCATTCTAATCTCTGCACAACCTCATAACATTTATTGTTTGCTGTTTTATGAAATTTTGTTGTTGCTGCTGCTGCGGTGATACTGTATCTCACTGTTTTGATTGTAATTTATTTCCTCATGTGTTTGTTGGCCATTTGAATATCCTTCTTGGTGAAGAATCTTTTCCTGTCTTTTGCCTCTGTCTTACGGAATACTTTTAAAAATCTTTTCCTTTGAACACATTTTATCTTTGCTGTTGTTTACCTTCAAGTCAGAATTGCTCCATAGCAGACCCTCCAGTGGGTTTTCAGAGGCAGTTAGTGTGGGGGGAGATTGTCCATCCTTCTCCTGCTGAGCAGCTGCTGGTGGCCTCAAACGCCTGTGGGATTGCAGCTCAGCTTCTTGTCACTAGGCCACCAGAGCTATCTTATTTTAAATTTTTTAAAGTTCCTTTCTCTTTAATCTTTGTTTTTTAGGGAATAATCTGTTTCTTTATTTTTTATGTCAATCTCATTGACTTTTTTGGAAAATATTAATTATACTGTATTCTCATTTATATTTTTTCTGTTTCTTGAATGGTTCTTTTTGCTTTAATTTTTCCTCCTATTTATACATTTACTATTCTTTTCCATGCTTTTATTTGTTGTGTTATACAAGAGGTGTTCGATATTTCACTGTGAAACATTGGCCCCATTGTGTGTATTTCTGCCAATAGCAAGTGTGTAGAAATCACTTCATTTACCAAATTGAGATACTAAATATTAAGGATGATAAAAATGAGGTGAGCTAACTCACAAACATTTATTTTATAGTAGTCTTGTTGCTAGACTACAATTACCATACCCTCAACTTAGGCCATAAAAATTATTTTGTTGTTTGTTCTGATTGGCAGTCACTTCAAATATTTAAATTTTTACCTTGTAAATTCTAATCTGCAATTTTTCATACCTTCCCTTTATTCTGGATTCCTCTATATAGGATGAAGACTTAGCTTTCTTCAATTTGTATTAAAATAGTGATCAATGTATATCAATTTTCTGTGCTTCTCCCATATTCAGTTCTCCATAGAGCATAGGATATCTTAAACATTCCATTGCTATTCTTTGTCTCACACTATCCTTTACATTTCTTAACCATAGATTTATATATACTTGCTAAATATCTCATAATATTCCCTTCTTACAAAATGTTGTTGTTATTTTTCACTCACTGTTAGATTTTCTTCTCTACTTCCAATTTCTTTTATCCTTAATGGAGATTGGTTCATAATCCTTTATATTTTTTTCATTTTTTACATTAAGCAAAATTTTTGAAATTTTATTATAAGGAGTTATTGACTAATCTCTTAATTTTTAAAAAAAGGAGATAAAAGAACAAAAACAACAAGAAAAACGCCCTTTATAATTACCTTTTTGGAAGCTAGAGTGGCATCCTCTTCCTAAACAATATGCCTCCAGAAACTCTATGAAACTTGATAAATGTTGATAGTTACAGAAAGGCTTCAGGACTTTTGTTCATAGTGCCTCTATGAGTCTTGCTCAACTGGAAGGCAATCAACAACAAAAACACATTTACCTTTATAAAAATAAGGAAAACATTCTAATTCTTATCCTAATAAATAACTTTATGTGGCCTTATCTGCAACAAGAGAGCATTGATTTTTTTTTTTATCTTCCATCCATGTGATGATTTCAGTTAATGCACCTGGAATACAGCATAACCACTACTTGCCTGCTAGTAGCAGATAGGACGAAATAGAGAGCACTGATGGCCTAGTGGTAAGAAGCTGCACTGCAATGCAGTTCAAACCTACCAGGTGACTGTAGGTAATCTACAACTGTAAAATTTACTACCTCTGAAAATGCTCTGGAAGATCAACTATGAGTTGATTCCAACTCAACAGCACACAACAAGAACCTGTCTGCCATTGGAGGTTAGTATGTTACTATGATTCTAAACAACTTTCAATGAAGACTGTTAACCAAAATAAAGTAAAAAGAAAGGCTGAACAATCTACTGGAGAAAAAAATAATTCATGAAAACCATATAGAGTATAGTAGTTTGATCTTGCTGTGCATGGTGTCACCACAAGTTGTGAGCCAATCAGTATCTGCTGGTAACGTTGGCTCTGATGGCGATGCTGTTAGTCCAGAAACAGCATAGCAAAACCTCAGTTTGCATCTGATATCTCTATTTAAAATTCCCAATATTTTACACACCGTGCATTTCCAAGAAATACTAAATTTCTAGATATCTTCCATGGTTCCATTACATGAAAGATGCTGGCTTTTGTTATCATCAAAATTTCTAAAGTCCTCCTCTAGTCTATGAGACAAAATTGTAAATGCAAAAATGTAAACCTCTGTTAAAAATATAATTTCAAAACTAGCCTCCTAGACTTCACTCCCATTCTCGAGTATGTCCTAGAAATTCTGCTGCTTCTCCTGTGAAACACACCTAATTTTTTTTATCAGTCATATTAGTGCCCTAATAACTTCTAATTCCCAAATCCACTCACCCAACACACTTATTATCCCAGCAGGAAAACATTAAAATAACAAAGATTTAATTCCAATGTATTACTTTTGTAAACAGATATTCAAAGTTAAACTTACTATACTAGATTTGCAAAAGAGAAATCATACATTGGCATGATATTACTGTAAACAGAAATGATTAGCTGTTTATTTCAGAGAAGAATTCCAGTTAAAATATACCTCTAAAATAAACTTCTTTAATGTAAGTGAAAATTAATGGCCAATTTATTTAGCCTCCCAAAGACCTGAAGGTGATAAACGACTCTGTTCCTAGATGCGAAATGTTATTCCATCTGCAAGAGTACATGATTTTAACAACACTGCCGTTTAATACTGATGTGAAATGAAAATACTGAAGGAAAATGAGTTTCAATAAATTTTCTGAGATCATTTATTATTTTCCATGTGGTTTATTCTCCAAATATATTTCTATCTGTATCTGTATTATGCTTTTAAAAAATGTGAACACTGTTGTTGTTTTCAGTATGATAATATAGTCTTTCCTTTGTTGTGTAAAAATATATACTAACAACTATAATGTTAAAAAGAAAGGAATTTTTGAAATAAATATATTAAAACAAATACTTTAAATATCATCAGACTTTTCTCAAATGATATTTCATTACAAAAACCATCATTTCAAATTATTTTTAAATGTTTATACTGTTACAGAAATAAAAACGCTCTCAGGAATGTATTATACAAGGAAAAGGAATTATCATTTCTTCATACAAACAAACTACTACACCAAGTACTCACTCACATATTTTAGAAATAAGTAGTTTTTGTACGTATATCAAATTTTGACTCTAATAGCTGCTTTTGAAGTTGGGGTATTTTTCCCCCTCCACATACACAGATGATTTTTAAATGAAGTATTCAAACAAGTTGATAACTTATTTTGTCAAAGCACCATGCACACAAAATAAAAATTAAAACTCATAATATTTCTAAAGTTAAAAAAAAACCTCTTAGCATTAATTTGACTATGGATACCATTCACAGAAATGTTCTTTAGGTTAGATTTTGAAATTTTATTTTTTACAGTGATGTCAACACCATTTTTCCTCAATTTTTTATTCCACCATAATAGATCATATTACTGTATGATTCAAAGTGACTGATGCTAGTCCATCTCAGTTCACTGATACCTAGAATGTAGACCTTGATTTATTGTTTTATTTTTGACAACTTCTAATTTCCCTTTGCTTATATACTTCATGCATTAATATCTCAAAAAACTATGTGATAAATAAAGATGACAGAAGAAAAATTGATGCCTTTGAGTTATGATGTTTGAGAAGAACACTGAATATCCTGTAGATAGCCAAAAGAACAAATATATATATGTCTTGGAAAAAATGCAACCATCATGCATTTTAGAGGCACGAATTGTGAAGCTTTACTTCACATATTTTTGACATGTTGCTAGGAAAGGTTATTCTTTGGAAAGGAATATCATGTTGGATGGTCAATGGAATAGAGGAAGACCGTCTCTGAGATGGATAGACACAGTGACAGCAGCAAAAGGATCAAAAAGACAGAGATGATAAAGATGACATAGGACAGTACAGGATTCAGATATGTTGTTCAGAAAGTCTCATAGTTGTACTTGACTTGACAAAATCTAGCAACAACAGCATGATATTAACTGTATAAATACTAAAAAAGATTTTTTCAGTGTATAATTAAACCATAAAATTGATATTATTCATTAAAAGTCAACCATAACATTTGTAGAAAATTTTGTTTGTGCAAATTAAAATGTTTAATACATAATAATTTGGAAGTTCAAATATTTGTGTTCTTAATGTAAGCATTGAAAATTTAAGAAGAAGTGAATGTATGAATCTTACATGCCTATCCAAGTAATTGCCATTATGTTTCCAATAATTCTTTACAAAGTTATAGTCTATTCCGGTGGTATAAACTAGTTAGATAGATCACATTTAATTTGTTAATAAACTAGTTGTTTTTTAAAAAAATTATGATAGCAAAGAAGTATAAGTATTATGGATCTGTATTAGAATATGAAAATATTCTCTTACACATATAACAGATACATATTGGACAGGGTGCCTCCAGTGTGCTCTTTGGAGGCAAAGATGATGAGGCTTCACCTCACTTACTTTGGGCATGTTGCTTTGGGGGCTATTCCTTGGAGAAGGACAAAAGACTGGGAAGAGTGGAAGGTTGGTTAAGAAAAGGAAGACCCTTAAGTTGGTATGTTGACACAGTGACTGCTGTAATGGGATCTTGTGTGTCAGGAAGTGTGAGGATGGCATAGGATATTAAAGGGTTCAGACCTTTTGTTCATAGGGTCATTTTGAGTCGTACTCAACTCAACGGACCTAACAACACCACCGCCACTACATGTAAACATGCATTTACATGTAACTTTTTAAAATATATTTTTTCTAAGATCCATAAATATTCATCCCCAAGTATGTCTTTAGTATGCTATCAGGCATTAGATAGCTCTGGAGACATAGTCCATAGTAAGTTATGCAACATGACTCTCTTCTAGTTTGAATCCATCAGAGGCTCAAAAAGAGAAAAAGGGGCAATCAGCTCTTATGTGATTTAAACCTTCTAAAAACTCATTGCAGGGTCAACTATGAGTTGATTTTGACTGCACAGCAATTAGTAGTGTATTCTAGGCATTGCTGTAAGATAGGCTTGTTGTTGAGTATGCTGGAGTTGGAACTAACTCACAGCTGATTCTCAAGTGGTTTTCAGAGGCAGTATATTATATAGGAAACTGCCCATCCCATCTTTCTCCAGCAAAGCTGTTGATGGATTTGAACAGGGTACCTTTGGATTAACAGCAAAATACCTTATTATTGAGCCACCAGAGACCAGAATAGGCTTAGAGTTTATTGTTTGTGTGTTTGATTATTTTTTTAATAAAAATCATTGCCATTTAGTCAAATTGACACATAGCTGACTCTCCAATAAGTTTCTGAGGTGGTAAGTATCAAGGAAGGACAAAATCCTCCTTTCTTTCTCAGATTTCGGATGGGTTTGAACTACAAGAAAGATGCCACTGTTGGGTTAGGAGTACAACTTCTTATGTATTCTATCACTAGAGCTCTGTCCTAGGGTGGTGGTTGTTATTGTTATGTACCAAGCTGGAACTCTTAATGGATCTTCCATTTTACAGGAAGTAAAAGGAGGAGATTGCCCATCTTTCTCCAGTGGAATAGCACAATTCCTTGTCACTAAGTCATCAGAGCTACCTGGCACACATAGGGTTGTTGTTGTTGTTGATTGTCATCAAGTTAAGCATGACTCATAATGATCCTATGAACAAAAGGCCTAAAGCCTTTCTGTAACTAACATCAGTTACCAAAATTCCTAAAGTTTTCAGAGGCATGTTGTTCAGGAAGTGGATGTTACTTCTGCTTCCAAAACTGTCTTAAACTGGGAACTCCACCGAACACTGTTCACATAATGGGTAACCATTATGGTTTCTGACACCTCAATTGCACAAGATTCAGCATCACAGCAACCCCAGATTACTTCAGTACAGCATAATACATAGGGGTTTTTTGGTTGTTTTTGTTTTGTGCTATGGAGTTGCCTGCCACTCATAGTGACCATATGTATAACAGCCCTAAAACCTACTCTATTCTATGCCAATCTTATTGTATCTTACACATCTACCCTCCAGTCACTGAATCAATCCATCTCATCAAGGGCCACCTTCTCTTACACTGTCCCTCCATGCTCACAAAAATGATGTTCCTCTCCAACGACTGGTCTTGCCTTGCAACATGTCCAAAGTACGTCACACAAAGCATCAGAATCCTTGTCTCTAAGGAGTAGCCTGGTCTTATTTGTTCTCCTATTAGTTCTTGATATATTCAATACTCTTCTCCAGCACCACAGCTCAAAAACATCAATTCTCCTTCTATCATCCCTAGTCATGGTAGAGCTTTCTGAAGTATAGCTAGATAGTGGGCTGGATCAGGCACACTTAAGTCTGCAGATGTATATCTTTGCTTGTCAGTATTTTGGAGAGGTATGCTATCTGTGTTTTATTGTTTATGCAAAGGCATTAGACTGTGTGGATCATAATAAACTGTGGCTGCCTCTGAGAAGAATGGGAATCCCAGAACACTTGATCGTGCTAATGAGAAACCTATACTTGAACAAAGAGGCAGTCGTCAGAACAGAGCAAGGAAACACTGCATGGTTCAAAACTGGGAAGGGTGTATGCCAGGGATGTGTCCTGTCTCCATACCTTTTCAACCTGTATGCAGAACAGATTATCCGGGAGGCTGGGCTCTATGAGAAAAAGTGATGCCTCAGGATTGGTGGAAAATCTATCAACAATCTGCATTACGTAGATGACACAACCCTGCTCGCTGAAACTGAGGAGGATCTGAAGTGCTTGCTGCAAAGAGTCAAGGAATGCAGCCTTCAATATGGACTGAGGCTCAATATCAAAAAGACAAAGATTCTCACCACTAGACCAATTGGCAGCATCAGGGTGGACGGTGAAGAGATTGAGATTGTTAATAACTTTAGTTTGCTTGAGTCCACAATCAACACTCTTGGCACCAGCAGCCAGGAAATTAAAAGATATATTGCAATGGGAAAGTATGTTGTTAGGGACCTCTCCAAAGTACTGAAGAGCAATGGTGTCACTCTAGAGATTAAGGTGAGTCTGATACAGGCCATGGTCTTTGCAGTCACTTGTTATGCATTAGAGAATTGGACAATGACTAGGGAGGATAGAAGGAAAATTGCTGCCTTTGAGCTGTGGTGCTGGAGAAGAGTATTGAGTGTACCATGGACTGCTAAGGAAACAGATTCATCTTGGAGAGGGTTAAACTGGGCAGCTCCTTGGAGGCAAGGATTCTGAAGCTTCATCTGACATACTTTGGACATGTTGTCAGAAGGGACAGGTCCTCAGAGAGGGACATCATACTTGGGAAGGTGGAGAAACGGCGCAGAAGGGGAAGACCCTGTCAGAGGTGGATTGATTCAGTGACTGGGGTAATCGGGATGGGTGTGTCATAGGCAGTGCGACTGGCACAAGATAGAGCATAGTTTAGTGCTGTTGTACATAAGGTCGATATGATTCGCAAGTGACTCGATGGCACATAACAACAACATCTGACAGCAGACTTCCCAATGCAATTGGTCTATTTATTTCCTGGCTGCTGGTACCAAGAGTGTTGACGGTGGATGCAAGTTAACTGAAGCTGTTAACAGTCTCAATCTCTTCATGATTCTGCCAATTGGCCCAGTGGTGAGAATGTTCATTCTCTTGATGTTGTGCTGCAATCCTGACTGGAAGATATCTATATTTGTTACCATTACAAAGAAAAGTGACCGAACAGAGTGCAGAAATTATCAAACAATATCATTAATATCACATGCAAGCAAGATTCTGCTGAAAATTATGCAACCGACTGTAGCAACAGAAAACAGTCAGCAGGCTGGCTTTAGAAGAGGCCATGGTGCTAGGGATATTACAGTTAGTGTCAGATGGATCTTGGCTGAAGCGGAGAGTACCAGAGGAATGTCTCTCTGTGTTTCATTAACTATGCAAAAAGCATTTGACTGCGGATCACAAGAAACAGTGATTGACTCTCAGAAGAATGGGAATCCCAGAACACTTGATTGTGATTATGTGAAGCGTATGCTTGGACCAGGAGGCAGTGGTCAAACAGAGCAAGGAAACACTGCATTGTTTAAAACGGAGAATGGTGTATGCCAGGGATATGTCCTATCGCCATACCTTTTTAATCTATATGTGAAACAGATTATCTAGGAGGCTGGGCTGTATGAGGAGAAATGTGGCATCAGGGTTAAAGGTAGACTCATCAACAGTTTGCATTATGCAGATGACAACTCGACTTGCTGAAATTGAGGAGGACCTAAAGTGCTTGCTGCAGAAGTTCACAGACTGCAGCCTTAAATATAGCCTGACACATCAAGAAGTCATAGGTGGGGGAGGGGAATGTAGCACCTGGTAGAAATTTCTCTGTTGCTGTAAATAATAAGCATTGTTACAAATGAATGGTAGAAATCAATGGGCCTTATCATCATCTTATGGTTTATTAATGCACTGACGTTATTTGGAGTCAGAGAACAGGGATTGATAATTCCTATGTTATCTAGAGCATACTGTCTCTCTGGACAAACTAGAAAAGAAAGGAAATTTGCATTTAGCTTGGTGAAAATTTTTAAGTGTTCTAAATTTGAAAAGATGTAGTACAAGTTCATGTGAAAAGACTTTAATGTACTTCGCTTTGTGAAAACATGTTAAGAAGTACACTTTATGGTACCCTGACTTTTCTCAAGTGAAGACTCAAGAAAACGAATCATAACAGAAAGCATGAAGACAGATGAAAAAATGCTTATCAGATATTATTGACTATTCAAACCTCTGTCATTGCAGTGAACATTTCAGTCTTGGGGGAAAAAGCCATGTGTTCAACTTTAGTGAATAAGTAAATAATGGTCTTGATAGTAGATGTGATAGAAATGTAGTTTGATAAGAATAATTATTCTATCAACACAGTCAAGGTTCAAAAGAGTGACTTTACTGAATGAAAATGCTCAAACTGAGATTTTTTTCTATGAAAGTGCTAAATTAAGAAACATGAAAAAGAAACAAAGAAAGGACTATGTGTGCTATGTGATTCTAATATTTCCCTACTGCCACCAAATGTAATATTCTTTACAGTTTTCTGATTAAATGAATACAGTAATTTTCCAAAAGGAGAAATGCACAAAAAAGAATGAAAAAATGTGTCACCTTACGAGATATTTTGTGCTTTATATTTTTATGAATTATATTCTTTAAGAAATGGCAATATATTTGCTTCTGTATCTACCAATTATTTGTTTTGGGTTGGTTTGGTTTTTTTTTTTTTTGAGAAAATCTGCACTTGTGTCTTGTTCAAACTTTCTAGGCATTGCATACTTACAACCATCAATTTATCCTTATCTTGGATAATTTTCATTCACAAAAAAAGCAAAATCATTCAGGGATAAGCAATTTCACATCATCAATATCAATGTATAACAAATAAGATATAATTATGTTAAAATGTTTTGTAAACTTTCAAGTAATGTACAAATTTGTTTTATTAAAAACAGTAACAGGGATAACTTCTCTCAACCTCCCACATACTGCCATCTGCTTGTTAAAATATGTTCATGCTATGCCTTATGACTTAAAATGAAGATTCTAAATTTTACATTTTTTAATGTTTTCAGTAATATATTTTATAATTTATGATGTTTGATGATCTATAGCATTGTTCATTGTTGTTACTGTTATGTGCTGTGGAGTTGCCTGTGATTCATAGCAAACCTATAAACAACAATTCTGCCTCATCCTAAGTCAAATTCATTGTGTCTGACACACCTACCTCCATTACCTCAGCCATCTAAGGTCTTCCTCTCCTTCATCCTTCCAAGCATGGTTAACTTCTCTAAGGAATGCTGCCTCCTGGAACATACCCAAAGTAAATGAGACTGAGCTTCAAAACCCTTGCTTCCAAGGAGAAACTTGGTTCTTCTCCAGGACAGACCTCTTTGTTGTCTTGTGGGTCCATGGTATGTTTAATACTCTTATCCAGAACTACAACTCAAAGGCATCAATTCTTTGATCATCCTTAGTCATTGTCCAACTCTCTGTTGCATAGCAAGTAATTGCAAAGATCATGGCTTGAATCAGGCACACCTTAGTTTCTAGACTGCTATTTTTACTGTTTAGCTCTATGGAGAGGTTCCTGATAGCAGATTTACCTAATGTAATTAATCTTTTGTTTCCGGATTATTGATGAAAAAAGTGTTGAGTGTGGAACCAAGCAAACTGAAACTATTAAAATCTCAATCTCTTCTTCATCTAACATGTTGCTGACAATTGGCTTTCTGGTGAGAATCTTTTTTCTCTTGATGTTGAGCTTCAATCCATACCGAAGAGTGTAGTCCTTGACCTTCTACAGCAAATGCCTCAAATGCTCCTCAGTTTTGGCAATCAAGGTTGTGTCAACACAGGTTATTAATTTTCCTCCAATCCTGATGCCCCCTAATGACGTCCAGTCACCGAAATGAACTACTTACTATGCACATACATTGAATAAATATGGAGAGAGGATGCATCTCTGATGGTCACCTTTTCTGATTTTGAACCAGTAGTGTTTCCTTGTTGGGTTCTGACAACTGCTTTCTAGTCCAAGTATAAGTTTTGATTAAGCACAACTAAGTCTTCTGGGATTTACATTTTTCTCAAAGTTAGTCACATTTTGTTGTGATCCACACAGTAAAATGCTTTGAATGTCAATGAAATAGGGGTAGACATTCCTATAACATTAGCCCAGTTTATTTTCTCTTAAATAATGAGGAAACTTAAAACATAAATCAATTGAGTAGTTGTACTAAACATTCTAAAATATCTTCTTGTAATGAAAATTGAAGTATACATGACATTACTAAATTGCTAATAGTTGTTAGGTACCCTCACACAAACTAAGACTCACTGAAAATCTACGAATAGCAGATCAAAATTTTGACCTATCCCAGCGCCATCTCATAATCTCTGACATGCACAAGTCCATTGCTACAATCCTGGTGTCAATTTATCCTTTTTAAGGTTCTTCCTCTCTTTTGATGTTCTTGATTGATAGCATAATTCTCATCATGTTCTCTTTTTTCCCAAGGGCCAGCAGTCTTGGCAATATCACTAAAAAATGTGGAAATATATTTCACCGTCCTTGCCTATAAGAGCACCCTGTTCACAGTTCTCCAAGACAGATTTGTTTGTTTTTTGGCAATCTGTGATAGAGTCAATACTAATTTATTAATTAATTTACAATGTCTATTAGAAATTATAATAAAAGGAAAAACCAAACTTTGTTGATATGCTAATGTCATTCTTAGTGTAGATAGTTTAAGTTCTACCATTGATTGATATCTATAGAGAAATTAACATAAATTTATAACAAAGTGGTAGATATTCTGTCATCAGCACTTATAATAACAATCTTATATATATAAAAATGTTACATCACTTAAACATTTATCTACCTGCTTTATTATAAGAGAAAAAATTCCACCACTCATGCTTTTTTCCTCATAGCTTTATGTTCTTGTCATATACAAAAGTATTCTGAAAAAAAATCTTTTGAAAATCCTATGAACAATAAATCACTCTTACGCTATTATATGGAGCTCTGCAGGCTGAGCCCTCATATAGAAAAAGAAAAAAAAAAGAATAGTTGAAAAAAGCCCTATTAATTGGAATGTAGAACGTACAAAATATGAATATAATAACATTTGACATTGTTTTAAAAAAAAGCGGCTCTGGTGACCTAGTAGTTAGAAACTGCTGCAATCCCAATGGCATACCATTTGAACCCACCGCCTGTCCCAGTTTCCTCCTGTTTAATTAACTACTTCAAAAGTTTGCTGGTAGGTCACCTATGGGTCAGTTCTGAATTGATAGTACACAACGATAAGAATAAATATTGACTTACTAGGCATTAGAGAGCTGAGATGGGTTGGCATGGAGCATACTGAATCAGACCATCATATGGTCTGTTGTTATTATTATTGTTGTTGTTATGTGCCATTGAGTTGCCTGAGACTCATAGTGACCTTAATTACAACAACACTAAATCCTTTTCTATCCCTTACTAATCTCATTGTCTCTGACACACCTATCCCCATTATCCCAGTGACTAAATCAATCCTTCTCATCAAGGGTCTTCCTCTTCTGTGCTGTCCCTCCACCCTCCCAAGCATGACATCACTCTCCAAGGACTGATTCTGCCTTGCAACATGCCCAAAGTATGCCAAACAAAGCTTCAGAATCCTTGCCTCCCAGGAACAGCCTGGCTTCACCCTCTCCAGGATGAACCTGTTTGTTCTCTTGGCAGTCCATGTTATATTCAGTACTCTTCTCCAGCACCACAGCTCAAAGGCATCAGTGCTCCTTCTATCATCCCTAGTCATCAGCCAGCTCTCTGATGCATAACAAGTAATGGACTCTGTCAGGTGCACCTTAGACTCCAGATTGACATTGTTGCTTTTCAGTACTTTGGAGAGGTCTCTGACAGCAGACTTTCTCAATGTAATTCAGCTCTTAATTTTCTGGCTACTACATGATAAATGAAAGAGTAAGGAAAAACAGAGTTGCATTTGTAGTCAAAAAAGTTCATTTCTAGATCCATCATGAAATGCAGTGTTGTGAGTGACAGGCTAATATCCATTTGTTTCAGAGATCTGAACAATGACTAAGGATGATTACAGAACAAGAGTTGATATCTTTGAGTTGAGGTGTGGGAGAGAAGTATTGTGCATACAATGAACTGCCAAGAGAACTAACAGGCCTTCTTGAAGAGGTTGAAAAATCAAGCTGTTCCTTGGAAGCAAAGTTTTGAAACTCCAGCTGATATAATTTTTGAGTGTTGCCAGGACTGTCCAATCCTTGAAGAAGGACATCATGTTGGAAGGTTGGAGGGACAGTGCAGTTAAGGAAGACCCTAAATAATATGGATGACACAGTGACTGGAGTAATGGGTGTAGATGTGTTGAATACAGTAAGATTGGCTTAGGATAGGGCATTCAACTTTTGCAGTCTTAAATTGATAAAACATGCAATCAAGATTTACTAATAATATTTGGTGAATGGAATTCAACAGTTGAAAGCAAGGAAGAAGGATCAGTAATCAGAAAATATAGACGTGGTGACAGAAATGAGACTGAAGATATAATAATTCAATTTTATTTTTCAAAATAAAAATTACCTTTGTTCTCTTTATGGATGATATACTTCATGTCATTCCACAGCTCACCTAGTTCTAGTTCATTGATATTTAACGCCCCAAACACATTCTTCAGATTCATATTAAACTTAAGTTGAGAAGACTCAAGGTTGTATTTTGGTTCTTGTGGACATGTGTTCATTTTCTTCAGCTTCAGTTTGAACTTTCATGTTAGTAACTAATTATCTTTACTACTGCCAGCACTTGATCTGGTTTTAACTGTTGATATTGAGCTTCCTCAATGGTGTAGTCAATCTGATTCCTGTGCATTCCATCAGGTGAGGTTTATATGTAAAATTGTCTTTCAGGCTTTTCCAAAAAAGATACTTGCAATGAATAAATAATTGAATACTCAAATTTAATTATTTGATCACTCATTCATTTCAATTATCAAGACTAAACTTGTCTACTACCATTACTTCCACATTGTTTTTCACTTTTTCATTCCAGTCATCAATAACTAATAGTGCATCTTTATTATATGTTTGATAAGTTACAAATGATTACTTGGTAGAGAACTCTAACCTTTTTGGTTTTACTTACTGCTTAATTTTCGTAATAGTAACAAGTTGTCATTGCATGTGTATGGATAATATCTGTGACTTTCAACATTGTAGTTTAGGCTATGTCTTGAAATGGTATTTTTAAACTATGAAAGCAACATCATATTCCTCAGCTTTCCATTCAAATCCCAGCATAATTATTCATATGATGGTCAGGTTCAAAATGGCCCAAGCAAGTTCATCTCAGTTATCTAATTACTTTATATCTTAGTTGTTTATACTTGTTTTCATCATTTGTTCTTATTATTTCCGCATTTGTCTGTCAGTTTGATGTACTAGAGTAACTTGTATTACTCGTAACTAGATACCAGAAGCTGCGCCACTCATACTTAAAATGTCAGAAATGTCGCTCATGGTGGGCAGGATTAGGGAAAACTCTAAGATTAAGACAGACTAAGAAGCAGGTTTGATCATCCACCTATGAAATAATAGGCTTCTGGAAACCCTATGAACAACAGAAGTGTACAGGCAGCTTTAGTATCAAAGGTAGAATTCAGATTGGAACACTTTCATAATGAGGACAAAAATTTCAAAGATCCCTTAATAACTGGAACATAGGACAACATAGTACAAACTATGAATGTAGGAAATCTAGACATTGTAAAATATGAATAAAATTTTATTTAAAAAAGTGAAATTGAATGAATGAAGATCAACATCCTAGGCATTAGTGATTTCCTTAATTATTTATCTTTAATACTCGTATGTAAGTTATAAATTCCTGATAACTCTTCGGACAAAAGCAAACAAATGGTAACAGTTAAAGGATAGTTATCTAGTTGAGTGTGCTTGAGAGCAGTCGAAATATAGAGTCTGGTTCTAATAGAGTGCTAATGATCAGACCTCCCAAAAAGGAAAGATATTTAAGAATGTGATAAAAAGAAAAAAAAAAGACAAGTTTGGAAAAAGGGGACATATTTTTCCGGGATGAAATTTAGATTAAATTAAATCACAACAGAATTTTGTACTATATCATACGATATTGCAGGATGGGATACCAGTTACAAAGAACAATTGAAAGATAAATTATTACTGAAAATTGAACATCAGCACTGCCTGAAGAAAAACCACCTGCAGCACCATCAAATGTGGCCTCTTTAATAAGTGAACACATGTTTAAAAATTAAGACTGTCTTTGGAGATTAGACAGCAAGAGAAAAGAAAAAATGATTTAGAAATTTGAAAGGGTGCTGACTAGCTTTAAATAACAAGTTACAATTTTTAAGAATTGACAGATAGTGGGGGAACTAAAAAGAAAATTTAAGATAAGTTAAATCTAGGAAATGAAAGTTATACATTTATACATCTAAAAGCACCACTATTGAAATATTAAAGTCTTTCCTTTGCCTGCAGGCAAGACCTATGGCTTCCCACGAATGGAATAGAGCAAAGTTGATGGGATTTCACTCTTCTGATGAGATTGCATTATATAGTAAAGTATTTTGCTCCTATGATTAGATTTGAATAAGTTAAATTATATGACAAAAGGTTATGCAAGGTCACAATTATGATTATGTTATATTATATGACTATTTCTATAGACTAGAGCAATAGACTCTCCTTTCACAACTCAAGTGATCATGTTAGAGAAACCCACATGAAAAGAAACTGCAGGAAGCATCTAAGAAATGCAAACAAGAACCTGAATGAGTTTTCTAACCAGTAGCTACAAAGGAAATCAATTGATAAGAAATGAATAAACCAAGCTCCAAACCAAACATTACGTTTCTTTCAACTTATAACAACCCTGTCAAACAGGACAACTGCCTACAAAAGTTTATAAGGCTGTAAATCTTTATGGAAGCAGACTGCCACAACTTTATCCTGCAGAGATCACCTATGGTTATTATTTAGCTCTTTATCTGCTGCAGCACCAGTATTCCTGAATGAAATTCACTTTTGATAAACCTGAAGTTCAACTGAATAAGCTGAGCAACTAGTTCAATAAACTTGGAAATTGATTCTTCCTTAGTTGAACCTTAAATGTGAATGCAATCCAATTGACATCCTAGTTGCAACCTTGTGAGATCCTAAACATTGGATATAAGGTGCTATGAGTTGGCTCTTGACCTATATGAGCTGTGGGATAAAAAATCATGTCTTCTGTCAAAGTGCTAACTGTGTAATACTTGATTACACAGTAAAAATGAAAATTAGCTAATGCATGGCCTATACTTGACAGTTGCTATTTTGTGCAAGTATTGTATATCAGGACATAAAATGTATTATTCTTTATTGTTTTTAAGTTTTTATTTTTATGTACTGTATTTAGTCTTTTAATCAAATTTATCAGTATTATTCATAAATAAATTTTTAGTATAATATTGGTATATTTATCACTATGACTCAACAAATAAAAAGGGAACATTATGAAAATTGTATCATTACAAAAAATTATTACTAAGTTTAATATTATTGTTGTTTTTGTTGTTGTTGATTGCCTTTGAGTTGAGCACGACTCATAGTGACTCTATAAACAAAAGACCTGAAGCCTCTCTACAACTATCAACATTTATCAAAGTTCATAGAGTCTCTGGAGGCAAGTTATTTAGGAAGTAGATGCCACTCTGGATGCTTAAATCTAATTGCTTAAACCTACGTTCTACTAATGCACACCTATATGTTATTGGAGGTACAGTCAAATATTTGGTTAAAGTGTAGCCATGTAATGAAAAAGTATAGCCAATATATTTTTAGAAACAAAGAGGGTGAGATTTTGTCTCATTTACCTTAGGCATATTGTCAAGAAAAATCAATCCTTAGCCATCATGTTTAGAAAAGTATAGGGTCAGTGAAGGAGACGAGGACCTTCGATAAGATGAGTTGATACAATGATTGTGACAATTGGTTTAAATACAGTGGATATTATGAGAATGGCACATGATCAAGCAAGAGTTTGATCTATTGTAGATAGATAGATCACCGTGAATTGGAGTAGATTCAAATGTTGTTGTTACGTACTGTTGAGTCATCTGTGACCCATAGTGATCCAATGTACAGCAACTCTGAACCCTGCCCTATCCTTACCAGTGTAATTCCAACACACCAACCTCCACTGTCTCAGTTACTTTATCAATCCATCTCATACAGGTCTTCCTCTCCTGCACTGTTCCTTCACCCTTCCAAGCACGATGTCCTCCAAGAACCAGTCTGTCTTTGGCCACATGCCCAAAGTATGTGAGACAAAGATTCAAAATCCTAGCCTCCAAGGAGAAACTTGGTTTCACTCTTTTCAAGACAGACTTATTTATTTTCTTGGCAGTCCATGTTATGTTCAAGACTCTTCCAGCACCTCAAGTATCAATTTTTCTTTCATCCTTAGTCATTGTTCAGGTCTCTGATACATAGCAAATAATTGCAAACACCATGGCCTGGATTAGACACATCTTATTCTCTAGACTGACATTGTTGCTTTTCAGCACTCTGCAGAGGTCCCTAGCAGCAGATTTTCCCAATGCAATTTGTCTTCTGATTTCCTGACTGCTGAGGTTAAAGTGTCGATTGTGGAGCTGAGCAAGCTGTAGTTGATAACAATTTCAATCTATTAACTGTCTCTTATGGTGTTGCTAATTGGCCTGGTAATGAGAATCTTTGTATTCTTGATATTAGCTTCAGACCCAATGACACCTAGCAAAACAACTAGCAGTTTTGAACACATTTCTGATTGTTTTTCTGCCACAGTGCCCTAATTTGTAAATTGGAAAGAAAAATAGCAATGTTCTTTAAGATTTTCTTTTTTCTAAGAACAATTTTTTTTTCATTTTCCCTCACCCCATCTATCAAATGGTACAATCCCATGATTAATAACCCCCAGCCCCTGCACATCCTTATCCTTCTGCTTTTAACCTCTCCCACCCCTCTTGGATCCTTATGTTCATTCTAAAATAATGGCTTTATACAATATTTATCCTTGTGAGGCTGAGTTAGATCACATAGCATAATGCTCTCCAGTCCTTCCCAAGTTAGATAATAATTTGCAAAATCATTGCTCCTCTGTACTGCATAATATTCCATTGTGTGAATGTACCATAATGTTTCAATCCATTAATTTGTGGCTGGGCATTTGAGCTGTCCATGTTCTTGCAGCAGTGGTGAATAATGCTTTGAACACTGGTGTACAAATCTCCATTTGTGCCTAAGTTCTCATTTTCTCAGTGTATATTCCAAGTATGAAATAACTGGGTCATATGTAATTTCTATGTTCAGCTTTTTGAGGAAACACCAAATTGCCTTCCAGGATGGTTGTACCCTTGTACAATCCCACCAGCAATGTGTAGGAGTTCCTTTCTCACCAATCCTCTCCAACATTTATTACTTGCTGCCCTGTTAAACTTTGCCTCTGTTACTGGAGTGAGATGGTACCTCATTGTGATTTTTATTTGAATTTCTTATTGCCAGTGACTTTGAGCATTTCTTCATATGTCTGTTTGCCATTCGAATACCTTCCTCTGTGAAAACTTTTTCCATGTCTTTTGCCCATTTGTAACTGGTTTATCAGTATTTTTCTGGTGAAGGTCCAAGACTATTCTGTAAACTTTTGTTGAAAAATTCTTTTCTGAGACAGTATTACTAAATGGTTCTTCCCAGTCTGTAAATTTTCCATTCATCCAGTTGGAAAAAGTTTTTTTTATTTGCACGGGGATTTAATCTTTAGTAGGTCCCATGCATCAATTTTATCCTCTTCATATTGGACTAGCACTTCTAAGCGTGATCCCCGTTTGTCTCTTATGAACGTTAAGGCTTTACTATCAGTTCTCTGATCCACCTTGAGTTGATTTTTGTGTATGGTGTGAGATGTGGAAGTCCAGTTTTACCATCACCATTTGTTGAGGAGGTTGTAGTTTTCCCATTTGATAGGATTTATATCCTTGTTGAATATTAATTGACCATAGATAGCTGGGCCTATTTATGAGTTTTCAATTCTGTTCCATTGGTCTATGTGCCTGTCATTGGAGCTGTACAATGCTGCTATGGTTACTACTGCTGCATAATAGGTTTTGAGGTTAGGGAGTTCTATTCCTCCAATCTCATTTTTGTTTCTCAGAAGTGTTTTGCTTATTCAGGGTCTCTTGCCTCTCCAAATAAATTTGACAATTTCCCTTTCAATCTCCTTGATGAATGAATTTGGTATCTGTTTTGAGATTGCATTGAACATGTAGATTGCTTTTGGTAGGATTGTCATTTTCACCATATTGAATCTTCCTGTCCATGAACAGGGTACTTTTTTTCCCCTCTCATCTCTTAAGTTCTTTCACTGTGTCTTGCACAAATGCTTTGTAGTTTTCTTTGTATAGGTGTTTTGTATCTTAAGTTAGGTTCACTCTCAAGTGTCTCGATTTATGATTGGCTATTGTAAATGGTATTGTTTTCTTGATTTCCTTCACCGAGTTCTCTTTGTTAGTGTAGAGGAATTCTGTTAATTTTTGGATTTTGATCTTATATCCTGCCACTCTACTAAATTGGCCTATTAACCTAACAGGTTTTTGATTGAGTCTTTGGGGGTTTCTGTGTACATTATCATATCATCTGCATATAGCAAAACTTTAGCCATCTTTTTGCTGCTCTGGATGCCTTCTATTTCCTTCTCTTATAATATTGCCCTATTAAGCAATGCAATGCAACTTCCAAAGCAATATTGAAAAGAAGTTGAGAGTGGGCTTTCTTGTCTGGTCCCTGTTTACAAAGAAAATGTTTTTAGTCTTTCTTCCCTGAGAATGATGTTGGCTCTTGATTTTGCATATATATTTTCCATTATGTTGAGGAAATTCCTTTCTATTCCAATTTTTCTGAGTGTAATTATTAGGAAAGGGTGTTGGATTTTGTCAAATGCCTTTTCTGCATCAATTGCTAAGATCATATGGTTCTTGTTATTTACTTTGTTAATATAGTGAATTGTGTTGATTGTTTTTATGTTGAACCATCCTTGCACGCCTATTATGAATCACACTTGGGCATGGTGAGTTAGTTTTTTATGTTATTTTGGATTCTTTTGGATAGGATTTTGTTAAGGATTTGTACATCTATATTCATGAGAGATATTGGTCTATAGTTTTCTTTCTTGGTACTATCTTTGCCTGGTTTTGGCCTTAGGGTTATGTTTGCTTCATAGAATGATTCTGGAAGTGTTTTTTTCTTTTACAATATTTTGAAACAATTTAAGTAGATTGGGTGCCAAATCCTCTCTGAATATTTGGTAGAATTCAACTGTGAAGCCATCTGGTCCACGACTTTTCTTATGGGGAAGTAATTTTATGACCTTTTAAAGTTTTTCCCTTGTGATGGGTCTGTTAAAGTGTTCTATAGCAAGTGTTCAAGTCTTCTATATTGTCCTTGTCAATCTGAACAAGGGATGTATTTCAAGGAACTTGTCCATTACCTCTAGGTTTTTTAATTTATCAGAGTTTAGCTTTTCATAGTATTCTGATATTATCTATTTCATTTCCTTGATTCTGTTGTGATATTCCTTCTGTCATTTCTTAATCAAGTTATCTCTGTCTTTCCTTTTCTTCTCTCTTTTGTTAAATTTTCTAGAGGTTTTTCAATTTTATTGAACCTTTTGAAAAACTAGCTTTTAGTCTTATTGATGGTTTCAACTGTTTTTCTGTTTTCTATCTTGTTGATTCCAGCTATTGACCTTATCATTTCTTTTCTTCTAGAAGTTGTAGGATTGGACTGTTCATCTTTTTCTATTTGCTGAAGGTGTTGAGTCAGATCATTGATTCTTCTTATTTCTTTCTTTTTTATGTGTGTGCCTATTGCTATGAACTGTCCACTGAAGACTGCCTTAGCTGTGATTTTGATAAGTTGTATTTTCATTATTATTTGTTTCAAGGGACTTTTTAAATTTCATTCTTTATTTCTTTTATGACCCAATCATATTCTAGCAGAGAGTTATTTAGTTTCCATATAGGTTAGTTTGTAAGCTTTACTCTTCTGGGGTTAATTTCTAATTTTATGATATTGTGGTCTGAGAAAATACTTTGTATTATTTCAATGGTTTTTAATTTGTCGAGGCTTTGTGTCTTAAT
Source organism: Elephantulus edwardii (assembly GCF_000299155.1). Lineage (NCBI taxonomy): Eukaryota > Metazoa > Chordata > Mammalia > Macroscelidea > Macroscelididae > Elephantulus > Elephantulus edwardii. Next base: position 6,766,130 of record NW_006399857.1, read on the forward strand.
ATATGATCAATTCTGGAGACTGTACCATGTGCACTTAACAAGAAAGTAAATTGAGTTTCAGTTGGGTGCAGTACACTGAATACATCCACAATTTTGAGTTGGCTGATTGCATAGTTTAGATATCTTGCATCTTTGATTAATTTCTTTTGAGTTGACATTCCTTTGAGCTTCGTGACAGTGATGTGTTGAAATCTCCTACCACAGTTATGGTGCTATTTCTGTCTTCAATTTGGTTAACTGTTATTTTATGTATTTTGCAGGTCTGTCATTTGGTGCATAAAAATTGGCCAAAGTTATGTTTCCTTAATCTAGTGTGCCTTTAATCAGTATGTAATACCCTTCCTTTTCTTTGATGGTGGCTTTCATTCTGAAATCTATTTTAGCAGAGATTAGTATGGCTACTTCAGCTTTTTTGAGGTTGCCATTTGCTTGGTATACTTTTTTCCCCAGCCTTTGTTTTTGAGTCTGTCATTCTCTTCCTTTTTTAGATATTTCTCTTATAGGCAACATATTGATGACCTTTTTTTTTTTTTAATCCATTCTGCTACTCTTTTTCTTTTAATTGGTGCATTTAGTCCATTCACATTAAGTGTGATTATTGTCAGGCCAAGTTTAGGTTTTGCCATTTTGCTGTGTTTCTTTTTCTGTTGTTTCTTGTTACTATGTTTCATTCACGTTTTTTCCTTCTCTTCGTGTAGGACTTCACTTATAATTTCTTGTAGTTTTGTTTTTGTTTTCACAAGTTACTTAAAGTACTTTTTTTTCTGCAAAGAATCTAATTTATCCTCTGAATTTGATAGAAAGCTTTTCTGGATATAGGATACTTGCCTGGAAATTATTATCTTTCAATTTTCTGTATATAGCGTCCCATTGCCATCTAGCTTGCATGCTTTCTGCAGATAAATCAGAATTTAATCTAATGGTTTCCCCTTTGTAGGTAACACTTTGCTTTTCTCATGCTGCCTCTAGATTTCTATCCTCATGTTTTAATTTAGAAAATTTGTCTATGATATTTCTTGGTGTTTTTCTTTTTGGGTCTAGTCTATTTGGTGTTTTCTGTGCTTCTTGAATATGGATTTTCCTATTCTTAAAATACCTGGGAAGTTTTCTTCTAGTATTTCTTCTATAATCTTCTCAGTGATTTCCCTGTCACTCCCATGTTCTGGTATTCCATTCATATGTATGATACTTTGGGGGAGGGAAAAAACTGCTGTCTAGCTTAAACACACAGGACCCCCTTATTCGAGCAACAGGGAGGGCCTGGGTACCTTGACTGAGGCAAGAAACCACTTCCAGAGGAGAAAAACAGGCTTCCTCCTTTGTTGTTCAGGTTGTTGTTGACGAACCTTACTCTCCAGAGAGATACCATTGCTCTTCAATACTTTGGAGAGGTCCCTAATGAATCTATTTGTATTCCTAGCAGTCCATGGTACTCTCAATACTATTCTCCAGCACCACAGCTCAAAGGCAGAAATTCTCTTTCTGTCCTCCCTAGTCATTGTCCAACTCTCTGATACATAACAAGTGATTGCAAAGACCATGGCCTGTATCAGACGCACCTTAGTCTCCAGAGAGACACCATTGCTCTTCAGTACTTTGGAAAGGTCCCTAACAGCAGACTTTCCCATGGCAATACGCCTTTTAATTTCCTGGCTACTGGTGCCAAGACTATTGACTGTGGAGCCAAGCAAACTAAAGTTGTGAACAATCTCAATCTCTTCACCATCCATCCTGATGCTTCCAATTGTTCCAGTGGTGAGAATCTTTGCCTTCGTGACACTGAGCCTCAATCCATATTGGAGGCTACTATTCTTGACCCTCTGCAGCAGGGGTTTCAGGTCTTCCTCAGTTTCAGCAAGCAGGGTTGTGTCATCTGCTTAACACTGATTGTTGATAGATCTTCCGCCAATCTTGACCCCACATTTCTCTTCATAGAGCCCAGCCTCCCGGATGATCTGTTCTGCATATAAGTTGAAAAGGTATGGAGATAGAATGCATCCCTGGCATACACCTTTCCCAATTTTGAACCACGCAGTGTTCCCTTGCTCTGTTCTGACGACTGCTTCCTGGCCCAAGTACAGGTTTTGCTTTAGAACCATAGAGTGTTCTGGGATTCCCATTCTTCTCAGAATCAGCCACAGTTTGTTATGATCCACATAGTCAAATGCCTTTGCATAGCCAATGAAACACAGATAGACATTCCTCTGGTATTCACTGCTTTCAGCCAAGATCCATCTAACATCAGCTACAATATCCCTAGTACCACGATCCCTTCTAAGCCCAGCCTGGACTTCTGGCAGTTTTCTGCTGATGTGCTGTTCCAGTCGTTTTTGGATAATCTTCAGTAGAATCTTGCTTGTGTGTGAAATCAATGAGATTGTTCTAAAGTTTCCACACTCTATTGGGTCACCTTTCTTTGGAATGGGAACAAATATAGATCTATTCCAGTCAGTTGGCCAAGTGGTTGTTCTCCAGATTTCTTTGCACAACTTGGTGAGCCCATCCAGGGCAGCATCTCTTAGCTGAAATATGTCAACTGGTATACCATCTATTCCTGGGACCTTATTGGGTTGTTCAGGTACTTTGGGGGAAATCTGCTGCCTAGCTTGGCCACATGGAACTCCTTAACTCAAGCAACAGAGAGGTCCTGGGCATCTCTGTGGAGGTGAGAAGTCACGTCCAGAAGGGAACAACAAGGATTCCTCCTTTGTCATTTGGGGACTTTGGGGGGGGAAACTGCTGCGAGAAAGGATCACAAATATATAGGTGCTTCACAAAACATTGCTGTACCATGGGTAGTTTTATAGTTATAACAGCCTAATATCTACTAAGAAAAGACTCTTATAATGTCAAGAAAGTAGGAATCCACATCAGCCATCATGGAAATACAAAATAACCCTTCTCCTAAAAAAGCAGACTCAGGAGATCCAAGATGGCGGCGGAGGCAGAGACAGCATGGTGAGCTGTGGGAGCAGTGAACCACTTAAAGTAGGGGCATTATGGCCTTCTACAAACTTCAGCTTGTTGATAATTGAACACTTAAACAGTTAATGACTGACCCTCAATGAAGATCAAGGCTCAACAACAGGAATTCAACGATTCCCAAGGAGGAATGGGTGAGTCTCATGGCTCCCAACCCCCTCCCACAGAGCCCGTGCCATGCAGCACAGCAGCTGCAGCTCCATGAGGCTTCCACAGCCAGAACCAATGGATTCCCTCACCCAGGATGGATGCTGGGCACCGGCCCTCCTCAAGACTGGTACAGTGAAGCCTCCACACTGCTGCAAGGTGGACTTGGTCTGGAGAGAATTCTTGGAGCCAGGATGGCGGCTGTGGGGGAAGCAGGCGACCACCAGCCACCCGCACAAGAGGGGCCATGCACCCATCGAGCGCCCATGCAGCGGGGTGCGGGAGCATGTCCCCAACAGCTGCCAGCGCTGAGGGGGGCCGTGCGCCCCCACCAGCCGCCCTCGCTGGGTGGGTGGGGGCGTGCGACCCTCTGGCCACATGCATAGGAGGTGGGGGATGGTATGCATGCTTGCCATCTGCAGGTTTGGGTTTCCTTGGACAGGCAAAAGAAGACAATTACCTATACAATGGATTGCTGAAAGTCACTGTGAATCTGATGACCTTAACAGTGGCAGCATGCACAAGAGGACAGACATCCTAAATGCACCACATATTTTGTTCTGTTGAATGCTTCTGCCAAAAGATGGTTAGACCTGGGGGGAGTCTAATCACGATTCTCAGGTTCCCTTTATCATATATAAAGGGGGAGGGCAGTGACACCTACTTCAAAATATCGTTTGACCACTTATGGGGGGGGGGTAAAAGTGGCTGGAATTAGAGACATTATCCCTGACCACAGAGTTCTCAGTCAGGCGAAGGGACCTGACTGTGGTAGGGGCAATTGGAGGGGAAGTATACCAGCCAGCTCCTGGGGGGTGTTGCCCTGCTCAGGATGGGCTGCCCTCGGCCCCTGGCTCGGGGTGAGCTATTGAGGCCCTCAGGGTGAGCTCCTCAGTCCCCAGATTGTGCCATCTAACCTCTGGGTGGAGAAGGGGGGAAAAAAAAGAATGCCTATGGTATCCAGAGAATGTTACCTAGGCCAC